>NW_014577620.1:125380-133625 GCF_000485595.1 Priapulus caudatus | reverse complement strand
GGACGGACGCACGGACGGACGATCAAGCGATTCTACAAGCTGCATCTGACTATGTCAGATGAGCTAAAAAGAAAATCGTGAGCTTTCTAGACCTATTGGATGCATTATAAATTAAAAGTTTCAATATATTTATTACAGTAACAGCAAAAATAAATCAATTTAAAAAATGTCCCTATCTACAATTATGAAAATAATAGATATTTTTAAAGCTTTTCCCTAAAACCTTGCTTCAATTCCATATTCTTGATCAATTCAATTTTTACCTCCGCGCAAACGGAGGTCATGCAATCGCTCTCGTGTGTGTGTGTAGCCACCGCGCGATCGATAGCGCGTCGAGTCAGCAGCAGCCACCAGTGAGCGGCGAGTCAGCAGCAGGCGAGTCGGTCAGCAGCCGCCACCAGCGAGCACATACATGTTACATGCTCGCGGAGGTATGCACTCTCCGTGAGTGCCCTCTGTCTAGTTTCATTTGTGACCCGCTCCAGCAAAACCAAGATTAAGTAGGAAATTCTACCAATTGAGTTATGTGCATATCTGAATAGATCATTTAATTACCTTTAAAATGATATATAATATTTGGCTATATCTAAAGAATTGACCAATCTACAGCAATTTGAAGATCGGAAACCGACTTATTCCGGAATATGCAGCTTTTGAGATAAAGCGTTCCGGGTAAGGGGACCAGTCAGGGATGAGCGGTCAGGGGCCCTTAAAAAATATTTTTTTATTTTTTTTATTAAAAATGACCATAATAATCTAGAGATATCTGAACCTATATATCTGGATTAAATATGCACTTAGGAACTTATTTTTGTAAAAATCTCATTTTTGTTCAGGTAGGCCATTTTCAGCATTGGCATGTGTGCATTCCTCATTACTCAAAACAATGACTTGCGACTTAGTCCGTATTATGCTGGAGCGGGTCACATTTATTCGATTTTAAAAATCCTTGCTATTTTCAATGCTCGACCTATGCAATTTTTTTCGTGTTTTTTTTTAACAGACATGGCAAAAGAATATGATGCTGGTTTGTCACCTGTATGGAATCTGTTAAAGGAATACTGCCATTTTACATGACAGTAGGTTCTCAAGCAATTACTCACTGATCCTGTAGTATTTTATGAAATTATTGGAATTTCCATGTACGTGCCTTATCAAGCTACAAGTGATATAGTATAGTGATATTGTGATAGCGTATAGTGAGGAAATAAGATCAAATTATCTAGAATAAGATTGAACTTAATAATAATTCATAGTGCGATCTACTTCAAACTCTAAATACATGTATTATACTATAGATAGAATGTAGATTATCTATGGCAAGTTGGTGCTGTTTGACAAAAATATCTATTTATTGTCTACCTTACCTAATTACCTAATTACCTAACCTACCTTATTACCTTACCTAATTACCTAACCTTACCTTACCTAATTACCTTGCTTTGCACAAGGTAATTTTAAGTTTGATATATTTGATGAGTGATTTTAGTCCCAAAAATATTAAAAAAATAAAAGGCACTCAAACTAAATAAAGGCCTCAAGCAGAACAGCTTGCTTTCCGATTAAACCTTTCACAGAACTAAACTAGACAGAGTGCACTCACGGAGAGTGCATACCTCCGCCAGCGACATACGCCATACGACTCACGAACATACGAATAACCGACGATATACGCCAGCGTACTGACATGTACACGCTGACTTGCTGGCTTGCTGCTCGCTCGCTTGTAGCAGCCGCTCATTGCTGCTGCTCGCTCACATGTACACGCTCGCTGGCTCGCTGCGCTGGCTGGCTCGCTGGCAAACACGCTAATATCGATTGCGCGAACACACTAACACACGAACCAGTGTTGTCGCCCTCCGGACTCGAGGACTCGGGTCGAGGCCGGCTCGAGGCCACAACATACATAGTACACAACTGTACATATTGTAACACGCAATTTACAAGAATTTAAAACTAAAACTCCTAGGTTTTCTAGATACACGGCCTAATCTTGTAACGTTTTCAATGGCTCGATTAAGATTCTTGTCCCTTTGGTTTAAATCTGCTGTCACTTCGTCCCTTTGCGCTTTTTCTACCACTTCTTTCTCTTCTTCTACCACTTCAAAGGTACTAGCACAGACTAACGGATACCGTTAGATTGGAGACAAATGGATCCGTTACTTTGACACGTTTCATATGACTCGTGTCTCTGTGTTTTCGGCTGACTATACACTTTCAAATGTCTACGATGCACTGTTGCAATTTTTTCCCTTTTTCCGATTTTTCCCCTTTTTTTTATCAAAACTGGACTCGGACTCGGACTCGGACTCGGGTGGCGTGGACTCGGACTCGGACTCGGACTTGGACTCGGACTCGGGGGGGTGCAGACTCGACTACAACACTGACACGAACACACGAGAGCGAAAACATAACCTCTTCCAACTCCGTTTGGCGAAGGTAATAACACAGCATATATACATCACATGCACTTAACCCATGTACTTCGTATCGCACGGCCGCTTTAAAAACCCCATGGATGCTAAATTCTTGCTACAAATATACACACTGACACACAGACTTTCACTCACGGTTGACGACGTACGCCCGCGCTACATGCGCCGTTTTATGTATGTACAGCACCGTCGACCGACTCCCTTCACGCCGTTGCGATTATCGGCTTCATCTCGACGGCGTCGACCTCGTCGTAGGGGGTGCTGTAGGCAGCGGCGGGCACGCCGTGCGCGGGGGACGTCGCCGACACCTGCGAGGGTCGCGAGGTGACGGACGAGTGGCGCGAGGCGGCGGGCGTCACCGACGCCGTGACCGCCTGACCCTCGCGTTTGATGCAGCACATGCCCTCGATCTGGCTCTGGTTCGGGTGGAAGAACCAGTAGTAGACGAGCATGAAGCCGATGCCGAGCCAGAAGCCGGCGAGCACGAAGCACACGCAGTGCCACCTGTACCAGTCGGCGTTGTCGCCGACCGTGAAGAACCAGACGAGCACCATCATCGCGTTCTCGACGTAGACGATGCAGTAGTACATGAAGTAGCGGCTGCGCGTGCGGCCCTCGGTGACGTTCAGGAAGCAGAAGAGGTGCACCCACGCGGCGACGGCGCCGAACAGACGCTCGTCCCAGCCGCCCTGCTCGCCGCAGAACGTCGTCTGCTGCAGCCAGATCCAGCAGAACATGAGCGCCCAGTGCGCGGCGGCGACGGCGAACAGCAGGTGCGGGAAGTGCGACGCGAACACGGCCATCGCGAGCACGCGCACGCCGATGACGAACAGCTGCCAGAAGAAGTAGAGAACTGTGGCAAACAGTGACATGTTCTCCTTGTCTCTGAGCGATATGCGCAGCGAACGGTGGTACGCCGCGATCGCCCACGACAGGTTGACCAGGGAGAAGCAGCAGCTGACGAGCTGGATTATAACTGAAACGGAAAGACAGACGTTATGGTTTTGCACAGAAAAATTCGCTTGTACGGTATGGAGGTGTCTCATGGTGACTGTGGATTTAGCAATTACAAATTACAATGCTGTGGCATTTATAGAGCTGGGTTCTCCCTACGTTCTCCGCCCCGATTAAATTCTACCACAATAAAAGTTTGCCAGCGAGGGAATCGATCGTCAAGAATTCCCATCCGACCAGGACACCCGGCTTCCCATTCGACCAGGACAACCGGCGCATGTATTTTTACGCTGCCACGCATGCACTGCAGACAATACGCACAAGTACAAACAGTCAACCATGTCCCACACCCAAACACTAACTGTACACCGATCGGCTATCTTATATAATACAAGACCCAAATACCGTCTATGGTGGTGGGTGGCGATTTACGCATTAGATTGATGGTACGATAAAAAAAACACGCGCCCCCCCCCGGACCCTCCTAGTCTCCCCTCACCTTCCCCCTCCCCCTCCCCTCCCCTCCCCCCTGTTTGAGTTTCATCCTGGGGAGAACCCTGTAGAGGTATGCATTTTACCACGTTTTACCTTCAACAGATTTGATTCTTGTGCAGTCAAACAAGAAATTTCACACAATTTTTAGCTCATCTGACGAAGTCAGATGCAGCTTGTAGAATCGCATGATTGTCCGTGCGTCCGTCCTGTCAAACAGTTGGGGACAACATCTTAACCGCTCGACGTACGCGTTCACGATATTCGGGACGTCGGGGGGATCGTGAAAAGGACTCGGGCTGACAAATTTGGGGGTCAAGGGTCAAAGGTAAAGATGTGTAAACGGAGGGGGAATGTTTCCCCCTTAACTTAAGGTATGAGGAAATACGGAATAGCAGCACAAATCTTAACAGCTCGACCTATGCTCTTAATATTCGGTGTATAGTGTGATGGGCAGGTACCAAATGATCAATCGTTTAAGTACTGTTCTCACCAATGCCAATGACATAGTAAGTATCAATGAACTTACTTATATATGTCAGATTTATCTCTGAAGACTTCTCTGCTGTTTCTACAGCAATGATATACAGCTGCAAGACTAGCTGTGGCGCCGATTCGATGAAAGCTTCGATCAGACGAAGCATGTTCGAGTCAACATCTTCATACATCATGAGATGGTAGTAATAACGTTTCTGCTGGGGTTCTGACTTACGGATCACCTTCAAGCCATAGTAGAAAGTATCGATGTACCTGACGATGTCAAAGGAAGGATATTATTACATAGAATGTTTGTGCACTCTGCATGGTGGTCACCACAGGCACTTGGAACGTCTCAATAAAAAAAATTAATGGTACATAAACACAAAATGTACCAAAATCTTAATGGTTCTCTACTCTATTTCGCCTATAATCACCTGTAAATGCCGGTCAAATGCTCATCTGCAACACACAAGTACAACGCACGCCCGCCCTGCGGCGCACAAACAACATGAATAAGAGCTAGCAGGTAGGAAAGCGTGATCGCAAAATTCGCTCGACGCTCGCTTCATTTCACACTATCACAGAACGAAAACACATCCAACAACTCCCATCTCGGTATCTATGTGTACACAAATGTTCACTTGTTCGAATTATAACTCTGGCCTTTGTTCTTACCTACTCCCGCCAGAGATATCTCGTGAAATCTTGCAGGAAATGTTCTCTCCGTGAAAATGTAAAGAGGACGAGATTTCTGTTTATACACGAGTAATGGGGCGCATTGCATGCCGGGATGAGCTGCCGCCGGCCTCCGAGCTCCGTTTCCAGGCCCGCCAAGCCAAGCACAATGCGCGCGGGCATGACGTCACACACACACACACGACTACAGCGATCAATCGAAAGTAGCGCCGTTAGGGATTTTCGGATGATACGTCCTCTTTACATTTTCACGGAGAGAACATTTCCTGCAGGATTTCACGAGATATCTCTGGTGGGAGTAGGTAAGAACAAAGGCCAGAGTTATAATTCGAACAAGTGAACATTTATGTACACATAGATACCAAGATGGGAGCTGTTGGATGTTTTCATTCTGTGATCGTGTGAAATAAAGCGAGCGTCGAGCGAATTTTGCGATCACGCTTTCCTACCTGCTCTCTTATTCATGTTGTTTGTGCGCCGTAGGGCGGGCGTGCGGTGTACTTGTGTTGCAGATGAGCATTTGACCGCCATTTTCAGGTGATTATAGGTGAAATCGAGTAGAGAAACATTAAGACTTTGGTACATTTCGTGTTTATTTACCATTAATTTTTTTTATTGAGACGTTCCAAGTGCCTGTGGTGGTCACCTTCCGCCTGGTCCGTACTGTACTGTAACAATTTTAAAAGAATTGCATTTTAAAAGGTCACCTGAGTATGGGTCCCATTTGAAGAATAATCAGTACAATCCTTGCCGCCCACTTCCAGGGCGGAATAGGCTTATCTGTTTGTTTAGCGTCCAGTAGGTACCACCGAACAGTAAATGCTGACATGACGAGACTCGCTCCAACAACGAAAGCCAATGTGAGAGCAAACCAGTTGTACTGCTCTTTCTGATATAGTAGCGCGGCGACTACTAGATCTGTTGCTACATCAAATACATAACTTCCGATCGACACTAATATTGCCGCCAACCACCACCAATCGACCTCAAGTTTAAGAGGCGCTCTGTCGGTAAATGATCGTGCATCGTGTGCATCGGGGGCACTCTTTAGTTTCACTTTGCCTCCTGCCATACTTGTTGTTACGATAAAGAGGTTGTAAATTTAGACTGGCTACTCGATCCCTTTGTCGTGTAGAAAGAGTGCCATTTCATTGGTCCGACACCATACGGTCGGACGGCATGTTTGTCTATGTCGACAGTCTCAACACCATGATCAAGGTTGCATTTTCTTCCGAAAGGTGTCGCCTTTCCAGTGTAAGAAATAGAAAACATGGGCGTTCTGTCTATGTTGTGATTCCAAAGTTTTGTATGTAAACTTTGTGAATACACTAGCTAAGATGAGTGCAGATATAGAGTTCCATATAAAGAATGGCTACCCTTGGTCAAAGCTGCCTACGCATATTAAACAGGTGACATTCCGATAACGTACCGATTCACTTGTATCTTGTATCTTGGCGGCCCCCTCTCTTGTATTTCACAAGGCACCCGAATCAACCAGATGTCAGATGAGACGGGATCTCAGTAGTCTTAAGTTAATAATTGATTTACAACCAAGGTTTTGTAACTATGATACTTTTTAGCGTCACCTTGAACATCGTCAAGATTGAGGCTATTGCATGGGGTGGTCGTCCGTCGTAACGTCTGCATGCTCCGTGCCGTCAACATTATGTGGCTATCGGTCAATGATAAACTTGAGAACGCATTTGACCGCACATGTTTTCAAAACTTGCAGTAACAGTTGTTTACTTCTTTATGTGGAGTAGATGTGAGACGGATGTCGTACTTGTTGGAGGCACCGTGCCTAGTTGACGCCAGGTACGTTTCGAGCCATGCGTAATTTGCAAAAAAGTTCGAGGAAATGCTACACTAAGTGCAAGCTTCAGGCTCAACGGCGATTTTTGCAAATTTTTGGTAGTGTGAAGTCGACATAAGGACTGGCCGCCCATCAGAGAGGGCAAACCATATTGCACAGGAGGTTTTGTCTTGTTTCTTTGTGTGAGAGTGTAATGCAAAGGAGTAGGGTAGATTTTGCCCAAGTTTCACGTGGTGAGTGTGGGCAGCTGTCCTGCTTACGGTCGCAAACGGATAACTTCAAGGAACCGTTTGACGGTCCACATGGTATCAACATTGGCACTACAGTTGTTACTGCGCCCATGGGAAGGGATTTGAACGTCCTACTTTTTGGGAGCACTCCGTCGACATGATATATTTAGATTTCCAGAACTTCATCTTATTTTTGCGCATCCAACGAGGGAACCGCTTAATGAGAAAAATACTAATTTCTATCTGATAGTGGTGGATAATATTGAAGTAGACTGTGGTTCTGTTGTTGTTGTCTCATGGCAGTAGACTTCAGGCGCGTGTGCACGAATCCGGCTGAAGTTTTTCGTGGGCTTCATTCCTACGCATCAGGTTTGCGAGTTCCTAACAGCTTTGCGCTTTTGGTTATTTATGTGGGGTTAACATGGTTGTCTAAAAAACACATATGTTAGAAAATCTTAGATGCAAATCTCCTCCGGAAAACGATGCAGCGATTCAGTTTCACTTCCGCTAGGCCTACAGCTGGCTGTAGACTCGTAACAGGGAAACACGGCCAACCGACTAGCCACTGGCTAAGGGATACCCAGTAGTCTGGTGCCACGTAACCGCCGTGCCGTGGATTCGCCAGGGCCACACAGGCTGGCGCTGTGGGAATCAAAGTCCTCACCCCACCTTAGCACAGGCTTGGCACTCAGGCGAATATCTATCTAATCAACTCCTATCTATTGTTCTCTCCTTTCTATCTAAATCTATCTATCAGATCTATTTATCTATCTATAATATCTATCTATCTATCTATTAATTCTCATCCCAGTCATCCAAATGTGAATCCTGTAAACCCTTGACCTCTGGGTGAAGGCACCTCAAAAATCAATAGGGTTCCACCGGGCCCCCGCTAACCTCTGGATCCAAGTTTGAGAAGTTTCTACCTCTAGACGGTTCAGCAAAAAGTATCGAGCAGGACAGACAGACACACATAGCCACTACACACACCACACGCACATCACACCTACTTACACCACACACACACACAGCACACACACACAACACACAACAGCACCACAGTCACCCGGCACACCACAGCACACGATCCGACACACACAGCACACACACCACACAAACAACAGCACCACAGTCACCCGGCACAC
>NW_014577620.1:117471-125370 GCF_000485595.1 Priapulus caudatus | reverse complement strand
GCCGCGATACCAGAGAAGCGTTGCCGAAAGGAGGTGTTAGACTCCCAAGCGCTAATAAGCGGCAGATCTTGCTCAGCAGTTCCGCCGGCAAGGCGGCACGCGACCGCGGCAACGTCTACGACATGATGGGCGCAGCGCTGGCAGCTAATGGATCCGTAGCGCCGAATCGCATAGTGCCGCCGGCGCACCAATCCAGTAGCTGACCACAGCGAACACTGCGATAATTTTACCCCGGGAATGACAATGAAAGCAGCTCAGCTGCAAGTTAGCTCTTGTACTATATGCGGACGCTGTAAGGTTGCCCGGCAGGCGCAGGCAGTGGCCCTGTGGCAACTGTAACGAGGCTATATACCGGGTGCCGATACTGACGACCTAGAGCTAACTCAGAGTCAGACAGTCGATCCTCAGTCTCAGCACAGGCCCTTGAAGCTCAAGTTTCAAAGCAAAGTAAGTATAAGCCAGAGCGCAGCGCTTCGGCTTAGTAGTTAGGTATACTTAGTTATACTCATTATATACGACACACACACATACACACACACACACACAAACACAAACGGCGCAAAAACAATACGTTTTGCTACACTACGTGCGGAGGATATAAACCATTACTGCGAAGCGTTTGCCTACATTTTTCCAAGAATCATTAGTACAGTCAAACCCCATTAGTAGAAAACTGACGGGCCAAAAGAAAAATAATCGTATTAAGCCGTTTCTGTATATTATATTAGCCTTAATTTGAAGAGAAAAACAATGGATTAAAAAGTGTGTACAATTAAATGTTTTATATAGAAATTAATATACCGGGACAGAAAGTTTTATGTTAGTAACAGGATTCTTGTATTATTGTCTTCGTATCCAGTCAATATTTTACTAAAAGATTACTATGAATCGGGGGCGGGATATAGAGAAATCAGAGTCTCATCAGCGTAACAAGCAGCGGCCATTTTGCGAGTTAGTATATACCGGGGAATAAGGACATTTGATCACATTTTGGTCTGTCATAAATGAAACACTTACCAAATTTTAAATATTATTCCCTCTTCTATCACACCGAATGTGAGCTATAGTGTCATTGACACTTTCATTTACATAAATTCAGTAATCAGCTGGCCACACTATTTTTTGTACTGTCATGTTTCGATATATTTAAATTACTTGTTTGTGGCAGTTTTGTGTTTATTTTGGTTTGTCACACCACAGGGATGGGCTTGGATCTTTTACGATGTGAAAGTTTACTAGGGCTGGATCCAGCGACCTGTTCCAGGGTTATGAACAAGAACTACACGTGCGTTAAGTTGATGCTTTTGTGCGTTTGGGCGTCACGCTGATAAATCTGAATCTCAGGGAGGGAAATGCCTCAATATTAGTTATACATACAAAGGCACATTTAATTAGAAAACCTTCAATTTGATTAACAACATATTTTTAATAATGTGTTTAATTGGTTTTTTGTTTCAATTATTATTAATTAGTGCATGACGTGATGAATCGCTGCAATCTCATTGGATAACGCAGCAGGCATTATGAAGAGATAGTGCCCGCCTTAGCGGGCACTATCGCTTGCGCGACGCATTGTTATTATAACGCATTGTTTACTACTACTAGAGCTAACTCAGAGTCAGACAGTCGATCTCAGTCTCAGCACAGGCCCTTGGAGGCTCAAGTTTCAAGAAGAGTATAAGAGCGAAGCGCTTCGCTTATAGTTAGGTATACTTAGTTATACTAGTTATACGCTTCGCTCTTATACGCTTCTTGAAACTTGATCCTCCAAGGGCCTGTGGTCTCAGAGTCTCTTCTTTCTGTGTTCATATTCATTACAGTTACTGACTTGGTTGTCGCCAAATGGTAGTGTTGGTTAGATATAGTATTTGTGCAGGAACTTAATCTTGTTTTATTTTGAGGATAGTGCAGCCATAAACAGGTTTCACATCCCGTATAATCCTGCTCGACTGCACAATATCATATGTACGGTGGCCCATATGAACAAAACACAAGCACGCATGTACGCAAACACAAGTACGCAAGCAAACAGCAAGTTGCAAAACGGAAACTGGTGGGTGAGGGTGGGTGCAACACGAAATCTCGATGGTGGGGGAGGTGGTGGAGGGCGCTAGTGATGCCACCTATTTTCGTTTAGGAAACTTGTATTTGATTTGATTAGTTGCTTTGCCTTGTTTACTTGCATACTTGCGAACATGTGTTGCATTCAAATGAAGTTGCAGTTGCATGGCGTCCGTAAATGTGTTTGTCTTGAAACTTATTTGCTTCGTTTTAAACTTTATATGTTTGTCAACATGCTAACCTGCGTACTTGTGTTTTGTTTATATGGGCCACCGTACATATGCCCTGAGCCTCAGTGTTATGCCACCTCTGTTGGTCACTGCCAATATTCCTTGATCCAACAGAGGGGGCACAAAAATTTAGCAGGGGGATCGGGGTTTGACAGAGTACTGTAAACTCGCTCAGGATGGTTCAGAACAGAGCCTATTTTGGCACAGCAGCAGATTGTAGTGCTTTAGATGGCATTTTTATTTTAGAAGAAATGATTAAATAGGCATCTGTAATGCTTATAAACGATAACATTCAGCTTGTGTGTGTTGTGTTGTTCTTTACCCTTTGTCAAGTTCTTAGTAAATTGACTAAGCTATTTAAATACTTAAATTCATATATAACTTTCTAATTTGGTTTAGAAACTAAACAGGCAGTTTCTCAGTGACATTCACTGATACTTTTATTTACACTGCTGTCTCTGAACTTTAACCTGGAATTGACACTTTTTATATGTCCAATTGCTTATGTTGATAGTTTACAGTTATTGTTTGCAGATTTTTTTCAAACTACATCTGCTTTCCCTGTTGCCATTGATAACCTACTATATTGAGCCATTTCATGAAAAACTTGGAATATCTTCCAATAGTCTCCTCTTGCTCTGTTATCCAGGCACTTGGGAACTCGCAAAAGGAATACGACAAATCTGTTGTCAAGTATAGTGTGCAGAACCAACTACGCTATAAGGGAAACTTGGGTATGTTCACCTCTATATGCATCTATGATTATACTTTACACTCACGAATGCTTGTGCTTGTGAAGACCATTTCAAAGATTGGAAATTCTCTGAAGGAAGGTTGAGGGGGGATGGTAGAGGAGGGTGAGAGGATGTAGTTTGGAGGGCAGTGGCAGAGGGCATGGGATGTAACAGAGGGAGAGAAGGTACAGGTGTTGGTAGGTAGAAGAAGAAGTAGAGGAGCTTTGTGGTTCAACAACTGGTACAAAATTTACCCATGAGCACGAATTTCTGGTGATAAATGGAAATGGTGGATAATGTGGAAAACTTTCAAATTATTTTCAACTGTTTATTATTTACTTTTATGCTAAAAACAAATTCAAACAAAAATATCTAGTTTATGATATTGTTGGGGGATTCGGTCACATACCAGCACATCAATAATGTAAAA
This sequence comes from Priapulus caudatus, assembly GCF_000485595.1. NCBI lineage: Eukaryota > Metazoa > Priapulida > Priapulimorpha > Priapulimorphida > Priapulidae > Priapulus > Priapulus caudatus. The sequence goes on along the minus strand of NW_014577620.1, from coordinate 121,915 downwards.
AAATAACTGCCAATGAAGAGCTGTGGTCAGTCACAAGGTTCACAATATGCTAAGATAATGATTTTGGAAGACATTTTTTAATAACAAGCATAGTAATTACAATGAGGAGCCCTGTCACCCTGTTATTTTTTAATTGCACTCAAACGTCGCTCGTATCTTGTCGATTTCGCGTCGTGTAACGACTTCTTCGCTCGTCATCGACGGTTCGTGTGCGTGTATGCAGTGCGTCAGGTGAAGCGTGATGAGAAGAAATACTATGAGGAGGTACTGCAGTACAGTCGTGAGCACCTGATGCTCTACCCGTACCACCTCTCTGACGTACACGTGAAAGGTCTGCGAATCACACCCTTCTCCTACTACCTGGGCATCATGCAGGTGTGTTCGTATAGTTGCATAGTTCATATAGTCGGTCTCGGAAATAATTCTGAAAACCCATGCAGTCCTGATTTCGAATTTTTTTTAACCCTACAGAAAAATTTTAAACATTAACCGGTCCCACTCAAAGGGTACTAGTGTCGGACTGAGAGACAGGCAGTTATTTTGTACACTTGTATTGTTAAAAAGTTTGTATAGTCCCTATATTCATATAGTTACGTAGTCTCGTGTATAGTCAGTCAGTCTTGTAATCATATAGTCTGTGTAGTGACATAATCGTATCGTTTGTGTAGTTGTAAAGTCTGAAATTATGCCAGTGTACTTGAGTGCACTCAAAGAAGCATGGATGTGAAACAACTAATAGGAAACAGCATATTTAACTGAACTAAGCAAGTTTATTTCAAAAGATACGTAGAGCATTTACGCACGTCGCATCGATGACCTCGGACGAGCGTGAATCTAGCATACATGCACATTCTCTGCTATATTGTGATGTGTCTTCTTTCAGGACATAATGTCACAGGAGAAGAGCTACGATTCACTACCCAACTTCACGGCAGCTGATTGCTTGCGTTTGCTCGGCATCGGTCGCAACCAGTACATTGAGCTCATGAACCAGTGCAGGTCTTCCAAAGTAAGTCGAGATGAACTTTCACTGTTTTCTACCGGAAGCACTGGGATAATTCTCGGTTCTGGCATTCTCCTGTAATGCTAAGCATGAGTAATTCAATCGTAGGTCCAATGGCTCTCGTGAGGGGTTAAGAGGCCGACTGGATGAGGACAACATGTGTTGGGTTTTGCAGAAGTTTTTCCGCCGTAAGCCAGTCAAAGATCTCCTGCCCGTGAAGCCGGTAGATGATATCAACATCGAGCCATGGTGGATCGTGCAGCCCGGCTACATCACAGAGGACGACATGAAGGTCAGTGTTGGTGGGCACAGTGTCTGCATCTGGTGTGTAATGTTCTGTACTAGTGGTTTCAAATGTGGGCAGTCCTGCCCCCTGGAGGCTGTGGGATCACCTAGGGGGTGATAAGAAGCAAGGGTTTCTGTGGAGTGAGTAGAGGGTATTGGGGATTAGTTTATGAAGCCAGTTAGGTGGTGGCCCAAAGGGTGACTTAGTGGCCCAGTAGTTTGGGAACCATTGCTCTATACTCTATAGCATTATTAATTAGTAGGACCTTCTGACCTTCCTCTGTTGGTTGTGTGACTTACTGATGGCATTATTGTACATTATCTTGATCTAACATTTTTAAATTTAATATCTATCATATTATATGTGTATGAAGCCTAATACGGTGGCTACATATGTGATTTAAAAAGTTAACCAATATTTATAAATTTATAAAGATACACTTCTATAATATTAGTCATTGTGAACCACCTTTAATTAAATGCGTGTATGTTTTTGTGTGTGTGAAGATGTGTACTCCAGATGAGAAAAAGGCAGTTGATAATGTTATTGACAATGGACCGCTGAGAGCTGGAGACATGCACTTTAACACTGTACACAGTAAGTACTACCATTTCCTTAGTAAATTAGCTGAGATGTTTGGTCGTCAAAATGTGAGGAAATTGAAATGAAAAATATTTGTACTATATCATAGTGTGGTGTGTTTATATGTGTTGTCATATGATAACTACACAGTGGAGCTTGCTGTTGTTTGTCATTACATTGCTGTCATCTGCATCACAGGGTTATTCAATAGAGGTCTATTCTACCTTGATGTGCCCATAGAAGATGATGACTGCATTACTGGTAACTAGCTGATTTGTTTTGACATTATATCTGTATCTGTCAGGTTTCATTCTTAATTCTCCGTCTCATGGCTAAATCTTTAGTGGGGGGGGGGGAATTGTGTAAGCCTGTTTCTAGTCGTGTTTTCTTCCTAAACATCATGCTTTTCTGATAAAGAAAAATTATTACTTGTGAAATTTTACAGCTAACATAAAACGACTCTGTCCATCAACAGTAGTGACTTGCATGAGGTATCTGCTTTATATGTCATTTTTGTGAAAATGTCCAAATGTTATTTTTACACAAAAGTACAACGCTATCCAGATCCAGTACCTCTCTACATGTTACAAACTAAATTATGCATTGATGCACCTACCAATATGTGTCCTTTTTGGCAGTTCCACCTCTTGAAGGCTTCGTTATGAATAGAGTCCTTGGCGATTACTTTGAAACATTGCTGTACAAGATATTCGTGTCTATTGATGAGCACACCAACATCGCCGAGGTACATATGAATGACACTCAGTTATTGTTTGTGTTCCTTTGACTAGTATCCATAAACATATTCAATATTTATATTGATTGACATTGATTGATCGATATATTCATTGCCTGCTTTTTATACACGCATACAGCTTGCAAATGTGCTTGAAATCGACCTTGGACTTGTGAAGAATGCCGTATCAGTCTTCTGTCGACTTAGCTTTGCACGAAAGAAAACCAGTGACTTGGAGCTAGCGAATTTACACCCCTCATGGAATGACTACACCCCCAACACAAAAAAGTGAGCACCAGATCTGTCTAGTACTTGTCGTGTGAACAACTATCCTGAATGAGTCTAATTTGTCAATGCATTACATTCGACTTTTGACAACCTTGATGAGGATGAAACCTGGGTATAATCCAGAATTCGTCAACTGGAGCTGAAAGGGTCTGTCTACCTGAGTACAAAAACTGTGGACTTACTTGTGTACTTACAAGTTAGGGTTAGGATTAGGTTTGCAATAGGTTAGGGTTAGTGGTAATTTTTCAGTTAATTTAACTGTGTATATCTGCATTGCCATGTGTATATATATTTTTAGCCATTTTGTTGTTGATCTACCACATCTTTTTCCACTACAGGCAGGAGACATTGTGTATACCATAGTGTGCATCCGTGTGTATATATATTTTTAGCCATTTTGTTGTTGGTCTACCACATCTTTTTCCACTGCAGGCAGGAGACAGAGCAGCTACTCATTGACTGGGATATGGTGATAGCGAGCGAGAGCCAGGACGTGATCAGTGAGAGTAAACCTGTGCCCTCCCTCGGAGATTCCAACTCTGCTGCCAGCGTCGAAGTTGACTCCGGTAACCTAGATAATATTGATTGATTAAAATAAAGTTCCTTAATAAAATTCATTATCAAACATTAGCTGGTGTTGGGGGGGGGGGGGTACCAGGTGATGTGGTGATACGATGCAGTCATGTGATGTAGTGATACTGATGATGTGACTGGGAGGGAGAGTAAATCATGTGAAGTTATAGAATTGTAATGAAACACAGCTTCACGTTCTATGGTTTATTCTGTACTGCAGATTCAGCTGCCTTACTGAGTACGGGACATACAAAGCGCATTGCATTCCTCTTTGATTCAACACTTACCGCATTCCTTATGATGGGAAACCTATCTCCGGTAAGCAATGTTGTATAGATCGTGTAGCTAGAAGGGAAAGTCATGTGTCCGGTTGTGCCTATGTTTATTGCTATCCTAAGTTAGTATGTCTGTGTTGGTTATGCTCATAGAACCTTCTTGTGCTAAATTAGACATATTGAATATGAGTTCATGATATTTAATCACATATATGCGGTTGTCTAGAGTTAAACCCAATGTGCAAGAAATGATATCTCTCATCGTTTAGCTTATTGGTGATGATGGGATATTACTATTTAATATGTGCCTAAGTATTTCTTGGCTATGTTACATAGGGTAACCTTTAAAGGAGCTTGAAATGGATTTTGATAGCCCTTACATATATCTATTGTGAGTATTTATTACATAAATGTGCTTCATACGGGACTTCTGTCAGTAGTTGTGGTTACTATTATTTAGTGTCACCTTTTAGTGCATTAAATGATGGCTATGTATGGAGGTATACAAATTGGCATCGTTTCGAGTTATAACAGTGTGCTCTCATTTCATTAGGGTTTGAAGAACCATGCAGTAACAATGTTTGAAGTGGGAAAGCTCTCAGACGAATCTATGGACAGTTTCCTTACTGAGCTGGAAAAGGTTTGTTTAATCGATGCACACTGGTCTTGTACGTGTTACGGTCATTGTGAACAGCTAACAT
>NW_014577620.1:99996-112890 GCF_000485595.1 Priapulus caudatus | reverse complement strand
AGAGTGCCCGCGCGAGGGCACTATCGCTTGCGCGACGCTTGTATTATAACGCATTGTGTTTACGTCACGAATCTCCTGTGTCTGGGCGCCACGCAAGAGTATTTCGAACGGGTGTGTTTGTGTCGCGAACGTTTTGTTACATCGAATGCACCGGCAAATTAGGGAGTATAAAGAAGGTATATACGCATGAAAAGTAGATTCAAGTCATGTGATGCACTAAAACATTAATGCCTGCTGTTGGTGCACTATGCTCTCATAGTGTTGCTTTGCGAAGGAATAGCCCCCCCTCCTTCCCCTCCCTCCCCCCCTCCCCCCCCTCCCTCCCTCCCTCCCTCCTCCTCCTCCTCCCCTCCTTCCCTCCCTCCCATTCCTTCCCTCAGCAACACTATGAGGAGCATAGTGCCCCCAACAGCAGGCATTAATATAAATATGAACTGAGAACATTTCAAATTTTCATATTTTACATAGCTATATATATATATATATAAGAAGTTTAGTTTTCCAAATGCAAGTTAAATTACACAGAAAATATTGAAATGACAACAACTGGAGACATAATTATGCACTCCAGTTGTTGTCATTTCAATATTTTCTGTATATATATATATATATATATTCACTGTTTTACAGCTTGCTAGTGTCAATGGCACCATTAAGCAATGAGATTCGACCAGTAAGCAGCTGTACACCACAGCATATTGGACCTGCCATCCCAGAGGTAACATCATTGAAATATTGAAAATTAAGCATCGTTGTTGTTGTTGTTGTTATTGTTGTTGTGTTGTTGTGTTATTGGTGGGTGGCGGCGGGCGGTGGCGGCGGCGGGCGGCGGCGATGGCAGTAACATTGTTGTTCCGGTTATTGGTTTACTGTGTTTTTGTATTTTAATGTTTTTCCTGTTTTCTCTGTCAAACTTGACCCATAATGAAAGCCGTAAAAGTAGGCGTGGTGACAACTGATGAACTATAGTCAGGTGAATTAATTCACTAAAAACGTGTCAATATTAGCATGACTCATGATTCCACTAAGAACCAAATTTTATGCATTTAAACTCAAAATGGGAATGAAACATGTATAACTAGCTCTGTGGCATAACCCCAACTGTAAAGACAGACTGCAATATTTTTGTATTGACAATAATTTGATTTTTGGTGTCATTTGCAGGTAAACTCGGTCTGGTTCAAATTGTTCATCTATGTGTTGACGGGATGTGGTCCTCCGTCATTACTTCTAGTGAAAGGCACGAGACTTAGTAAACTTCCAAAAATATTTCAGGTATGAAGGTGGAGCATGCAACGGTGCTGCTTTTAGTGCAGGTGTAGGTTAGGTTAATGTTGGCTCGACCAGCAAGCGTTCATTCGGTATTCTGAATTTCCAGAACAATATTGTCCTACATTACAATAAAATTCAGCGTGAGCACTGTGAGAATAATACAGTCAACCCTGTGAATCAGAGTCACTCAAAAGTCAACTATCTTTTATAGGCAAATGTTCACTCTATAAAGGCAGTTTCACTGTATAACTGCAACTTGCAATCAGTATAATTTGTATGCAGGTGTCTATTCTATACATGTATCTGCTAACACAGGTATGACTCTATACTCTTTACGAATGTGTATGGTGTACATTGTGTTTAGGCTAAATAAAATGTTTGTTTTTTTCAGGATTATGATAGGCTACTGATAACAGTGTGGGGACATGACCCGAGTGTAGTGTCAACTGCCAATGTATTGCTAACCCTGAATGATGCATTGTCTCACTCTGCAGTTCTCATGCAGGCAAGAAATTCTTGTAGTTTTATGCAGATTTGAGTGTATGTATTTAAGATTGACATATTTTGCATGGGTCATCATTTGTTAGTAAGAATTGCCAATAGGTAGTAATGCCAGTGTCTATGCTAGCTACAGATGTATGTACTATTTATGAGATCTTGTGTTAGCCAGTTTAACAACTCAAATTCTAACATTTCTTGGTTATTCAGTAGTCTTTGCGGAAGGTTATTAGCAAACATCACGTATTTTCAGGTGCATGGACATGTGGCTGATGGAGAAACTGTATTCATACCATTTCCTATCGATAATTCAGTGAAAGAAGGTAATTTTGCATTTTTAAATGGAATATAACATTCACAATACAAAGAGTAAGATGGTAAGACAGAATTTGTATAATCCACTTCTGATATTATATAAATATTATAAATAGAAACCTTCTATAGTTTACCTTTTCATCCATAAAGAATTTTGGGTTGCAACCAGCAATATCGGTGGTGTGTAATTACTCGGTTGTTTGGCAGCAGAGTTTTCAAAGAAAAGCATGCACACTCACCGATCAATCCGTAAGCTGTGCGAAGAACTGCAGCTAGAGCATACCTGTGGATTCATCAGCATGCTGTGCACCGGCCGTTCTGCCAACCTCTCTGCAAGAAATAACGACACTCCCCACAAAGTCGCCTGTGACAGTCCCACAGCTGAACGACGAGCAGAGGGTAGTGATAGTGACAGTGACACAAAGCCTCACTCGTTAGACTTGCAATACGTGACTTGCGGTCAGGCTGAGGCCGACTGGATGCTACTGGACTGTAGCTATGGAGTGCCACTATTTGATGCCAGTCTCAACAAGCGAGTATGTGAGAGGATTGCAGCCAAGGGAATATGCAGATATGAAAGGTAAGCAAGAAATGTAACTCTGCTTGTGTACACGTGCGACTGCGTCAAGAACTAGAACAGAATGATATGGTTATGTTTGCTAGGGTGTTGACAACTGAACTACAATTACGTGCATCGTTCTGGTGTTTTCCAGTCTTCAGGAACTATTAAAGTCAAGCCGAAAGTTGTCACTGAAGCTGCTACACTTCATTGCAGAAAATCAGGTAATTTTGTTTTCAAGCATTTAGAATGTTACAACTAGAAGGAAAAGCTGATGAAAATATTATATTATATAAATGTGTGATATTTTATCAGCTTCGTCTACTACTGTACTTACCGTTACAAGTTTCACAAGCTTTTCTTACCTATATAATATGTATGTGTGCGTGCGTGCGTGCGTGCGTGCGTGCGTGCGTGTGTGTGTAAGTGTGTATGTGTGTGTGTGTGATTTCAGATGAGTATTATGAATTGGAATTTCGTGGTATTATTTCAATAAGATAGTAACTCTCCACGTCTAGCTGTAGCTACAAAAGTCAGTGCACGAAATTCTAACATAGAGGCTCTGTTCTGTGGCAGGAGCTGACGGTGTCGGCAGACGAGCATGGATTCCCCGGCTCACTCAACAATCGCGATCAGGTGGTACCATATCCATCATCGAGTCTCCTGTACTGTGATGGCAAGCTAGAAGCGTGGGAGGGTTACTGAGCGGGCTGCGCTATCGTACCCTTACGGATAACTAACTGCAGAAAACGCAATAGATGCACATTCATGGTTATTTGTTGCTGCGTGGAAATGCCATTGATTTCCTGTTGGGTAACTATTAGTTTCTTTTGCTGATTGATACAGCTGTAGTCACCAATTATACCATAGATGATTTATACATACATATACGGAACTCTATTCATATCCACTCTAACACCACTCTTCTTATCCACCCTAGCCGAATTGTGAATTCTTCAGCCAAAGTTTTTGCTGTAATTACTGTATTTTTCTTCTGGGCGGAGCAGATGACTTTGTTGTACTTGTTGTTTTGGCTAACCTTCAATTGTGATGAAGGGAGGCAGTGTTGCAATTTAAGGCTTTGTTCCAAAATGGAAAATTAGGTGGCTTAAGTCTTTTAATTCTTTTCCTTTAAAACGGACAAACATTTTAGTTGTGTTTATTTTCACTGTCTGTCCTGTAGTTTATATACAGTCAGCCAAGAGAGGGATAGTACTTATCCTTATAATATTAAGTGATATCCTTCTTTGTATCAATGTATTTCAGTAGGCTTTACTGTATTAGATGTACACGTCCGTAGATACCATGTTCGCGTTTCAGGATGATTGTTGTGTAGTAATGACACGCTTATATAAAATGTCAGAACGATACGTTGCACGTGTTATCCACTGGTCAGAGGAAGTTGCTGATACACTGATGGCAAAATACATTCCAGTCGTAAAAGTTATTTTGCATAGCAAATTTCTATTCCATGTATAGGTTCACGATCGTGATATCGTATTCCGAAGTATGATATGTGCTTGAACATATGTATAGGTCTACGCATATGTTCACGATATACGTGTAACCCATATAGTTCAGATGTCATATAGAGGTACAAAATGTTGTGACAAGTATTTATTGCACGACAGAATTACTCTTTGCACATTTACCTTGGACGTCTGCAGGTGAAATCGCATGATTTTGTGACTGCAGCCTCAAATAGGGTATAACAATATACATATTTATATTATGTATACTAGTAGACTATGTATAGTATGTATACTATGTATACTAGTGTACATATGTTAATGGTATTTGCTGTCGTAATTCGAAGAGCAGTTGAGATGCAATGTTAGGATTAAGGTGTATCATACTGTGTGCCTAGTAGACTGCATATCTGTATGCATTATTTAAATGTGAATGCGTAGTGCTGTAAATATTGGGGTCGGCTGCGAAATAATTTGCTTATATATATTAATAATCTTCGTGCCTGACATCGTTGAACTGCGTACACTAATAGTCATAGCATGGTTCAGATTAACTAATATGTGTACATATCGGGTACAATCGCTAGTATTCACAAATTTCATCTGTACGTGTTTTCGGTTGCGTTTCGCAATGCAGACGCAAAAGCGTGGTGAGTGAAGAAAGTTTGACTCCTGTAACGGCTATTGTATTTCTGGTGCTTAGCTGTTTCGATTAGTGTCGCCCTGACAAGACGTAAGTCTTGCTATTGTGGTTTTCATCGTCATCTCCGCAGTGTCTACTCTGTTGGCTAAAAAAATCTAGCGCTATATATCCCCAATAAAGAACACTAAAAACAGTGGCATCATGCTGTTTTCACAATAGCGAAAGTAAACACACATATAATGGTAGGAATGCATTTTCGATGACAGCGAAAACCCTGTTTCCAAATTAAATATGCCAAGTCGTTACTAAGTTATTTATTTTCAGTTTTAATTGCTATAAACGATTTTTCCGGTTTCTTTGTGTACAGGTTACACGCACGCTGTGATGTTAGAACATGTGGTTATTGTGTTACCTATAGGGGGTTGGTCTAGTGCATACTATGTCACGTTTCATTACCTTACCTCACGTCTTAAAATAGGCTATTTATTAACGTGCGTCCAACAAGATTGCTAGGAGTGCTGGTGGTCGTGGTGACGCTCTAAACGCAGTTATTACTATCAACGATATGCCATACATCATATCCACCAGACGCATAGACGCAAAAAAACCTTCAGAAATTAAAGTTGGTTGTTCTAAACTTTGTGCCCTCAGGTGACAAGATGGCTCTGTAACGCTGAATCGATCAGAGAGTGATAGTAAATCATAAAATGGTGCATGTTAAACCTTTTGTCTGATGCCCATGAATGCTGGTTCATCACATCAAGTTGTCGACATGTGTTACAATGATACATATCTGCACAGTGTATGTCGTGAAGAGCTATGTTCATGCCGTTACTAGGGGAATCCATGGGAATCAAATAACACCGTGTACTCCCGCTGCGGGGACAACCATACTTGCACGTAAATGTTGTGATTATTAGGAATTATTCAACAAATAAATCGAAGAATAATGAAAGAAATCATACGGTTATGCATATTAATTATCAATATCACTAATGTAATAAAATGTAATTATTTATTAATTATCAATACAATATAAGTCGATAATGTAAGTAATGGGCAAACCTACCCAGTCACTGTTGTGCCAAATTTTCAAAACATCACCATGGAAACTATACCTCACTAACGTTTAATAAATAAATAAATAAACATAAATACATATATTTCTTTCTTTCTTTATATATATTATCAAGAGCTAATAATACCTAAGGTATTATTAGCTCTTGATATTATTATATATATATTATATTATATACTTATATATAATCAATGGTATATAAAAGATAAACATATTATCTATTAACAATAATACCTATTACTTAATTGCCCGTCACATTATTGTAACATGTCATCAAATGACTACCAATATTGAATTTCACGCTGGTATACGAATGTTTATTCTCGGGGAAATACCCGGATACAATCCTATGACTCATGTCATTCATAGTAGCTATTCAGCAGTTACTGTACACCTCGCAAACTTCCGAGTGTGCGACAGCGCACCTACGCGTGACGTCCTACACATCCTCATTCTGCAATCATGGGATATTGCACGAACGTCATACCTACTACACGGAATTCTTAGAACAGAACAGTACGGGCTAGAATTTTTTTTAGGGCTAAAAGGCCAAACTACCTGGCTGTACCTAAGCTAGGTCCACACCCCATGGCTAGCTATAGCCCTGCGTTATTATCCACGTAACCGTGGGCTACGCAGTAAAACTATCCAGATCCAAATCCAGTTCTGTTCTTGTCAACTCGGCAGCGGTTCTGGAAATCAAGGAACAGGATTTCTCTGCGGCCGTCTCAGCTAAGCTGTGCCGTCGATCAACAGGACTTCTTTCCAAGGGACGCTATCCTGCGCCATGTAGCGTCGTCATCGTAAGCGTAGCCTCGCAGTTTAATATATTCTGTGTAATACCCGTTTCGGGCTCTCCCTAGGCAAATTAATTATATACCTAAGCTTATATACGCGCTAACCGACTACTGAAGCGGAACTCTTGCGGAACTGGTAACTGTCTGTTGTAGTCTGCTCACTGGACCGTCTTCTAGATCTGTTGCAAATACCACCGCGCAGACAGAACTGCCCAAACCGGATTTGTTCGCCGCGAATACTGGCTGGCCGGTATCATGCGTCCTATTTAGCTCATATTCGCAGCACACAACAAGGAGATAACATGTACACACGGAAGAGCTTACAAGCCTAGATATATATTGGTCTGCCAGTATTGCATGTCGACAAGAAATTTTGAAGAAGGAATACGCGCGTGTGATACACGTGCATCCACAACAACTACCGCTCATCGACAGGAGAAATTACGAAAAAGGATTACACGTGAGTGATACGTGTCTCCATCCACGTATACTTTTACGACCACTATTGTTTATCGACAGAAAAAATTACGAAGAAGGACGACGACGAATGCGTGTCACACGTACATTTACGATCACAATCGCTCATAGACAGGAGAAATTAGGAAGGAAAACGCGCTCGTCTGTGCCTCTACAAATTGACGATTGCGGCAGTAGACTCGATTACAAATTTCCAGCCGTGAAAAAATGAGTGCTACCGATTCCGCGCATCCGACGCCGTTATGTAACGAACGCGCGAACGACGCGTCTAGCTCGCGGACACCCCGCACCAATATGAACCTGCTAACCACCGACAACCTGCTCCTCGTACTCATCGTCATCGGCGTCGTCGTCGGCATCAGTCTCGGCGCCGGCCTGCACGGCCGAGGACTCACCGACAGAGATATCATGTACCTGGGCTTCCTCGGCAGCATCTTTCTGCGCATGCTCAAGGCGCTAATCTTGCCGCTCATCATATCGAGTCTCATTTCGGGTCTTGCCGATCTCGATTCGAAGCTGTCGGGTCGCATGGGATGGGTGACAATCGTCTACTACATGTCGACCACCTTTACGGCCGTGTTCCTCGGCATCGCACTCGTCTACGCCATCAAGCCGGGCTACTACGGTAGCTCGGCGGATGAGGTGAGGAAGCAGGGAGGGCGGCCGTCGACGGTTGCTGACACTTTCCTGGATCTCATTAGAAGCATGTTTCCGTCGAACCTCATAGGAGCTTGCATTACGCAGGTATTGTAACTGTAGTATCTACGTAGTGATGTGTGGAATGATCTATACGAGGTGGGGTTAATGTGGCGTTGGTGTTGATGTGACGTGATGAAGCATGTGGACTGATGGATGCAGGTACTTCGAGTATAGCATCGATGTTGTAAGATGTGATGGGTGCACATAGGGTAATTGTAGCATTGTTGTAGTAGGGCCTGGAGTGGTGGGCGACTGTAGCATTGATGCAGTAAAGCGTAGAGTGACGGGCGCAGGTACTGTGACTATAGCATTGATACAGTAAGGCGTAGAGTACGTGACGGGTGCAGGTACTGTGACTATAGCATTGATACAGTAAGGCGTAGAGTACGTGACGGGTGCAGGTACTGTGACTGTAGCACTGATGCTGTAAGGCGTAGAGTACGTGACGGGTGCAGGTACTGTGACTGTAGCATTGATACAGTAAGGCGTAGAGTACGTGACGGGTGCAGGTACTGTGACTGTAGCATTGATACAGTAAGGCGTAGAGTACGTGACGGGTGCAGGTACTGTGACCTGAGCATTGATAGCAGTAAGGCGTAGAGTACGTGACGGGTGGCGGTCCTGTGCCTGGGACTATGGCATTGATATCGTAATGGCGTAGAGTCATGTGACGGGTGCCGGTAGCTGTGCTAGATGGCATTGAACGTCAGGCGTAGAGTCGTGTACGGGTGCGGTACTGGTGACTGTAGCATTGATACGTCCGGCGGTAAGCAGTACGTGACGGGTGCAGGTACGTGCCTGTCGCATTGATACAGTAAGGCGTCGAGTAAGTGCGGGTGGCAGGGTACTGGTGACTTGTAGCATTGATACAGTACGGCCGTAGAGTACGTGACGGGCGCAGGTAGCTTGGTGACTGTACCTGCTACCGTAGCTGAGAGTAACGTGACGGGTGCAGGTACTGTGACTGTCGCATTGATACAGGTACGGCGTAGCAGTAGTGACGGGTGCGCAGGTAGCTGGTGACTCGTAGGATTGCTGGACGTAAGGCGTAGCGTACGTGACGGGTGCAGGTCTGTGATGGTCGCATTGATACCAGTAAGCGCGTAGAGTAAGCGTGACGGGTTGCCGGTACTGTGACTATGGCATTGATACAGTAAGGCGTAGAGTACGTGACGGGTGCAGGTACTGTGACTATGGCAATGATGTTGTAAGATATGGCGTGATGGGTGCCGTGCGTGATTGCAGCGTACGTTGCTGTATTAATTAACGCGTGGACTGGTGGTGAAGAAATGCTGTAACTAATATATAGCGTTGAGGCACATGGTGTAAACTCCACATTCTAACAATTTAAATTTACAATCTTACAATTTATACCCCGCACAGACTGCAACGTAACTAAGTATCTACGAGCAGACATAAGTATCTACGATGATTCTGATGACGGGCCCCAGGTTTCTTACGCAATGACATTCTAAATGTTTCCGGGGTTTATGCGCAGGAAAGTACGATGCTGATCGTACCTAAAGGACCGCTGGCAGAGCCGGAACCGGAAATCTACGCGTTTCAGCAGAATTACACCAACTTCACGACACCTTTCGCTGAGCCGGAACCCACCGACGGTACAGAGCGTTCGTTGTTCGTGCTGCCTACGCCAATAAATACTACGCTAGAGCATAGGCCTATAGGCTCAATATGACAGTTCGTGAGCGTTGTGGCGTGTTCCGTGGTGCGCGGAATTATAACCTAATCGGCAACTTAATTGCGGTTACGCTACACGACATATAATGCAATTATTCGACTCTTAAAAATCACATTATTTGCTTAATGTCTGAGAACCTCAGCGAAACTCTCTTCCAGAGATCACCAAGGGCAAAACGACATCAATATGGCTAATATTTACATACGATGACACTGTAAACAGAAATGTGGAAGCTAATACAGTATATTGCAGCGCGGCAGAACAGTGTAAATGAAACAAGGAGTGTGTACTTACCTACACGTGCTACCTGTAATCCGTGGTTTCAGGCATCGACCCTGACGATCCGTACACGTGGATGTTCAAGGTCGGTCACGTGGAATCCGGCATGAACATCCTCGGCATCGTCGTCTTCTGCGTCGCGTTCGGCATCGTCATCGCGCGCATGGGCAAGCAGGGAAAGCCGCTGCGAGACTTCTTCGATTCTATGAGGGAAGCTATCATGAGAATCGTGAACATCGTCATGTGGTGAGCGCGCGTTGCTGCGAAGAATGAATGAATGAATAAATGAACGAATAAATAAATAAATGAACGAATGAATGAATGAATGAATATATGAATGAACGAATGAATGAATGATAAAATGAGCGAATAAATGAATAAATGAACGAGCGAACGCGAACGAAAAAAATCGCTGAATGATTTAACAACCACAAAAAACGAACGAACAAATTCACGGACAAACAAACAAAGAAACATATCACTGAATTATTGAACGAAAGAATATATGAGTCAATGAATAAATGAATAAACGAATAAACAAACAAACGAATGACCCTAATGATTGAACGAACGAACGAACGAACGAACGAACGAACGAACGAACGAGCGAGGCAATGAACGCCACTTATCACCGTGCTTCACATTCCGCTACTCGGTTATGCAGCGGAGATTTACACTGTGAACATGTAATCTACAGGTTCTCGCCGATCGGCATCTGTTTCCTAATTGCGGCAAGGATCGTGGCCATGAGAAACCCAGCGCAGATGCTCGGCCGCATAGGCATGTACATGGTAGGTATAACAGGCGGCCTGTAGCCGACTGCACCGACGGCGGGTTACAATATTCTGTGGAGCAGCTGCGTGGAGTTATGACGAGAGAGGCGTCCCTCTCAAGTCCCAATCAACGTGCATGGTGTAGCAGGGCGGGTCTGAGACGAGAGTTTCATGGAAGACTACATAATAATTAAAAACAAAATTCGAACTAGTTGCACTCGACAGGTTTCAATTTAAGTTTTATTTAAAATTTAGAGGGTTGCCGTTCTTCTTGGAGGCTATGGTTCTGTGTATACACGAGAGTACATAATTTCGAATTTACCAGTATTTCGAGATTTCAAATCATATCAAAAATAGATCTAGTATTACATATAGCGTTTACAAATTACAATATGTGCATTATCTAATCTGATGTTCACATTGCAGGTCACCGTTCTCTCGGGACTTGGTATTCACGCTTTCATCATTCTACCTACGATTTATATTGTGTTTGCGCGAAAGAACCCGCTGATGCATTTTCTAGGAGCAAGTCAGGCGTTGCTAACAGCTCTCGGAACAGCTTCAAGGTTGGTAAATGCAATTACAGGCGGCACAGTTTGCGTTATTGAAGTTGTCTCTTTAGCCAGGCAATTACATGCCTATTAAACATAACACCGGTTGTCTACATAGCCCGGAACCCCCGGGCCCAACTAACAAATAAATTGCGCTGTATGACAGATCGTGATGGTGTACTTTACACCAAGACAAGTTTCTAGTGTAATTGCTAGGATGATGGTAATGACGATAATAATAATGACGATAATAATAATGACGATAAATAATAATAAATAATAATAAATAATAATAATAATAATAATAATAATAATAATAATAATAATAATAGTAATAATAATAATAGAAGTCACCGGCCAATGCCGTGATCCACTTTGGAAATAGTAATAATAATAATAATAATACTATTATATATAATAATAGCCTAACTGGCAAGCCCACCCCGCCCCCCCCGCTCTCAGTCCGCAGCGCGCCCCCTGCCCCGGCTAGCTCGGCGACGCTGTCGATCACCATCTCTAACATGGAGCAGAAGCGTCACATCGACACGCGCGTGGCACGCTTCGTGCTGCCTATCGGCGCCACGATCAACATGGACGGCACGGCGCTGTACGAGGCCGTCGCCGTGCTCTTCATCGCGCAGGTGAACGGCGTGTCGCTAGACGCTGGCAAGATCATCGCCCTCAGGTAGGCCGCGTCGTAGCTCTCTTACCGGGTTAATACCGTAAGTAGCGTAAGTACCGTAAGTTAAGTACCGTAAGTAAGATACCGTAAGTAAGTACCGTAAGTTGCGAGAGGTAAGCGTGAGCCTTGTGCGTGAGACTGTAAGCGTGAAAATGATGCCACAGGCTGCGATCCGAACCGGCCGCAATATAGCGAGTAAAGTGAATCTAGTTGATAGAGTACTAATTCATTTTTTGGCCCATTTGTTTTGCGAGAATTTCTTCCAAACAAGGCGTGACCTCGTACCCTTCGGCACCGACCTATATCCTACAACGCGATGCATGAATTTATGATTTTCCCGGAAAAACGGAGAATATATTCCGCTTATACAGAAAATTGTTACAATGCCCCTTTCGCAATGCCCCATTCATTCATATACCGAACGCATTTGCTTCGGGGAACATGCGTATTTTAAATAAATGAAGCGAACACAAATGAATAAAGCCACAACTGATTATCTAGTGATAAATTTATTTTACGATAACCCATGTGTTTAACCTGTTAGCAACGGTAGTCGAAACTGTCGTTAACGGGTCAAATAAATGGATCTATCGTAAAGTAGACCTTCTCCGATTAATATAGCTATTCCATGTGTACTGTGTGTGTACATCGTTGGTTGATGCTTGCCCGTTGGTCGATTGATTGCTGGTTGGTTCGTTGGTTGTTGATCGTTGGTTGGTCGGTTGGTTAGTTGATGGTTGATCGTTGGTTGGTTGTTGGTTGAGAGTTGATCGTTGGTTGGTTGATCGTTGGTTGGTTGGTTGGTTGATGGTTGATCGTTGGTTTGTTGTTGGTTGATGGTTGATCGTTGGTTGGTTGTTGGTTGATTGGTTGGTTGGTTGATGGTTGATCGTTGGTTTGTTGTTGGTTGATGGTTGATCGTTGGTTGGTTGATCGTTGGTTGGTTGGTTGGTTGATGGTTGATCGTTGGTTTGTTGTTGGTTGATGGTTGATCGTTGGTTGGTTGATCGTTGGTTGGTTGGTTGGTTGATGGTTGATCGTTGGTTTGTTGTTGGTTGATGGTTGATCGTTGGTTGGTTGATCGTTGGTTGGTTGGTTGGTTG
>NW_014577620.1:91096-99799 GCF_000485595.1 Priapulus caudatus | reverse complement strand
ATATTAATTAATTAAACTATTAAATTAGCTATATTTGATGTTTTATTTTTCGACTTGCTGAGTGGAGTAATCATTTAAATTATAACATATATAACATATAACATATCATTTAAACATATCTCAAACGTATGTCGCATGGCCGTACATCTGACGGGTTTACGTGTGTGTACTTACACACAGAGACCGGTTCCGCACAGCTGTCAACGTGTGGGGTGACGCGGTAGGCTCAGGCGTTGTCGCCCACGTGGTGAGAGACTCCCTAGATCACGCAGATGAGGTGGAAGCTGCGACGATGGACTACAAAGGAGACATTATCAGGTAACAGCAGTTGAAATCACGTACGCCCGCGCCTATATTTAGGCTATATATATCAGGAGTAGATAAAGGGTTCCCTTTATCTACTCCTGATATATATATATATTATCTACAGTCGGGTATAGGCAGTTATGCGGGTTTAGGGAGTGGTGGACGCGTCCCGCCGATATTTACTCACTATTTGCGGAGTTTTTAGATTCCGAACAAGGGAATGGTAAGTGCTACTATTAAAACTTCTCGGGCGCAGAATACTTGCATTCAGTGCACTCATCCTGTCTTATCTTACTTGTCTATGACCGTGTCCGCCGAAACCATGTGTTCAATAAACACGGGTTTAGGCCTACGTCCCTGAAGCCTTAGCAGTCGCTCTCCGTCTCACACGTGCACTAGCAATCAGAGCACCGAAATAATATAGCAAAAAAACGTTGCCGCTCCTAACCCTACATACATGGCCTGGTAGCATGAAATGAGACACCACTACACATATGGGAAATTTTCAGGTATGATGTGCTGACGAAAATATGGGAGATGACCTAGCTCTACCCGTGTAGTTCTTCAGTTCCTCCGCAGGCACTATCTATATATATAGATGGGATGAGATGGGATGGAATGGGATAGGATGGGATGCGGTGCGATGGGATGCGGTGCGATGGGATGGCATGGCATGGCATTGCATGGCATTGCATGTTATGGGCTGGCATGAGATGGGATGGGATATGGGAATGGGATGGGATGCGGTGCGATGGGATGGGATGGGATGGGATGGCATGGAAGGGATGGATGCATGCATGCATGGATAGATGCATGGATAGATAGATAGTTAGATTTTTTTGAGTATTTTCCTTTCAACCATATGGCAAGCGGTCACCAACTGAGTAACGCCACTGATTTCCCCGGGCAACGCCGGGTATCCCGCTAGTCTATCCTATACTATCAGATTTGGCTAATCTTGTGTGTGGGTGTGTCTGTGTGTGTGCTGCTGTGATGTGTATTGTATTGTGATATTCCTTTTCGCCCCTGAGTTGTCATCAATCGCGCTAATGAAGACTATATTCAGAATCACCACGTCTGGGAGATGGTTCTGGTGGAAAAAAATTAAAAAAAAGTTTAAGTAATTCAAGTGTTTAAGTTCAAAATTAGAAAATAAATGCTTATTCGTCAATACGATGGCTGTGCGTTACAGCAGATCCACATCACCATACGTCGGGAATTACACTGCGTCTTTGACTGCCGCCGTATGAGCCATATCAGAATCACCATGTCTGGGAGATAACGGTTCTGGCTCAAAACCAAAAATTCTATTTCTCAATAGATGCGTGACGTCTCAGATCCCCCCCCCGCTACTTGCAGGATTTCCCCCCTGCCTCACTCTGTTGACGTACACTACTGCCCACGAAGTAGTCAGTGGCCAGTAGCTGTGCTGTGTTCTGTGACCCAGCGCAGTGGTTTCTTTTCAGTTACATGAAATATTTAACTTATCTGTGTCCACTTACATGGAGTTTATATTTAAGACCAAATTTGCTGGTTCTACGGGTATTTGACTTTCGCTAGCTATATATAAAACGTGTTCAGCTAAAATTTAGTCCGTACCCCCCGCATAATAGATAACCCGCAGCCTAGAGAAAAATAAGGATATTCAGAATCAGCACGTCTGCGAGTTCGGTTGAAACAAAAATTTTTACAAATTTACAAGTAACATTCATAAAAATTCTATTATCAAATAGAATGTTGCCGGTCACTACGGTACAGGTCAAATCACGTTTAATCCATGGTGTATAAATTATTATTTGCCAGAGGGCTATATCTATTCGTCTGCTTTATTATATATTTCGAGTTCGAAGTCCCAGCTGGGGAATATATTATTGCCCATTTTTTTCCGTTTTACCTCCTCTTTAAGTATGTATTATTTTTAATTTAACTTTATTAATTTCTTTAATTAAACTATTTTTTCATTTGTAGTAATTATTTTTAGATGTCTTTTATCTTTGATTTCTTATATTTTTTTTACTGTTTTGGGATGGGATGGGATGGATGGGATGAATGCGGGCGATGGGATGGGATTTGATCTGGCTGGTGCAGGGATGATGACATGGCATGGGATGCAATGTGGATCGGGATGGGCATGAGAGCGGCAATGGGATGGGAATGCGATGGCCATGGACTGGATGATGGATGATGCATGGATAGATAGATTTAGTTAGATTTTTGCGGGTATTTTTCTTTTTCCAAATCCAAGCGGCACCAGCTGTGTGAGTGAAGCGTGGATGCTGGAGTGTGTCTCGTCGCGTGTTGCAACGCCGCGGTTAATCCCGCTAGGTATATATATAAAGTTCAGCCGAATTAGTTCGTACTCGCATAACTAGAGAACTCCGCAGCCTAGAGGAAAACTAAAGATATTTTCAGAATGAGCACGTCTGGGAGGTGGTTCTGGCTAAAACAAAAATTGAAAAAAGTTAAAAAGTTAAAAATTGATAAAATTCGATTCATCAATAGATGGCGGTGCGTACAGATTAACATCACGTACGTGTGAATCCATAGGGTATACTCTTAACAGCGCAGTGGCCTAGTCGCTAGAACATCCGTCTCCTACAACGGGATTCCGGTTTCGAGTCCCAGCTGGGGAACTTATTTCCCAATTTTTAAATTTTTTCCCCTTTACCTATCTCTTTAGTATGTATTATTAACCAAGCGGTCACCAACTGAGTAACGCCACTGATTTCCCCGGGCAACGCCGGGTATCCCGCTAGTACGCTATATACCTGTAGCGGGAGCGAACGGCTACACGGGTAGAGCTAGACGTGAGCACGCCAAATGCAAATTTTGTTGCTACCGAATAAATCCCACCGGTAAGAAAAGCAAGACGGGTGTGCGGTTCAAGAAGCCCGACTGATGACTAATTAATAACTCGAGCAATCCACTCTCATCTCTGCGCAGGGGTTTTCACGGACACGACGACATACCGTTCAAGAACCTTCCGCCCGATGCAATCGTCAATCCGTCATACAGCGGTCACGACGAACTAGGAACTTACATGTAGACGCTGAGACCGGTCCCATTGGATGCCAAGGCTGTAGACACCGAGCATTAACAAGCACTATACTAAAACAATTTATTTAGATAAGATATATATATATATATCGTGTTTGGCGTGCGCGTGAGTGTGTGAATGTGCGTGTGCGTGCGTGTGTGTAAACGAGCGCAACGGCGCTCAAGTGAGTGAAAGATGCTGGACCATGGCGAGGCGAAATGATAACCCGGTAGGCCCCGGAAGCGCGCATTGATATGGGGGATATTGCGATCTACATTACAGTAACTCCGGTATCTACATAGCTACTGACCAGGGGACTGTGGTCAGAAATATCACAAGTAGTTATGACAATCAAAGATTCAAATGTACAAAATATCATAACTTATAATAATATCATATTAAAATAATGACATAAACAATTTAACTTCATGATATTTCTGGCAACGGCTTCCGTTCATAGTTAACTTTACATAGTGCTTCCTAGCATCGAACGACAGACTCGTAGGGACAAAATCTACACGGGGCAGTGCGCGGGCCTGTACTTATAGAGCCGCTCCATGGAGCCACTTCTCACATTTAAATATAAACCACGTCCCGGTTGAAGGGACGCGAAGGTCGTTTTGCCTCTCATAGACTCAAACATGTATGAAGTGAGTAGACCGTATAGCGTCTAGGAATGTGGTCAGGAAATTGCCCTGACCTATTTGTCCCACTGCCATAGGGTTAACCGACCAATCAGGAATAGGAACCAGGAAGACCAACCAACCGAGGTAACCACGCAGGTAATGCGTGATGCTAAAATCACGGACGCGCGCTTGCTTCAAAGCAGACGAAGTTAGCCCGGACTAAATTACGACGTCATTACAGCAAGTCCGTGCAATCGTTCTGTGCTGAGATATAGCAGCGTTTCGCACATTATTTGTATATATTGTTTATATGCACAATTTCTTCGCTACGACGTTCGCGAGTGTGCTGCAAGCAGCCCCAACGTATGTGTTGTTGTCCTCTGTTATGTAAAGTAACAAAATTGCCATATCAATATATTGCGCAAACGTATTATTTATTGCGTGTACTTAATAAAAAGGATAACTCGAGTTGGTGATTTGATCATTATGGTATCTGAATTATCCGCTGTATTATAATTAGATATCTAGTTGATGATTGAAAACGAAAAGGAACGCTATCGAATTAGAAATTGGTTTGCTTGTTGTTTTAATTGTGCATCATAACAGACTATGGACGCTAGTAAACCATAGAGACCTCACATATGTGAAAGTGACTTGTATATCTACTTTTCCTAGGTATATGACGTACATGATGTAGGCATCAGTATACTATATGAATATATATATATATATATATATTTTTTTTTTTTTTTTTAATTTCAATGACGAAAACAACCTTTATTTGAGTTCAAAGGTTACATACCTACATTCATAGTGATAGATATTATATATATAGATTATATATATATATAATATATATAAATAGTGATATATATATATATGAATATATATATCTATATATGATTATATGATACTATACTATATATATATAGTATATGTAGTATTCATATAATCATATATAGATATATATTATTCATATAATATATATTATACTTATTTATATATATATATATATATGATATTATATATGTAACGTTTTTCCCGTCAGCGGACTCTCCCACTGTTTCGACCACTGGATTGTACACGTCGCACAAGAAACAAACAACACAACTCAAATATGACGTGTTTACGCCGGGATAGGTCCGGGCTTTATTCCGCCCTGGTCAACAGACCAGAGTGCGGCATAAAACGGTACAATATTCCTCGCACGCGTAAGGCCGAGTATAGCTACAAGATACAAACTAGGCACTAGGCCTTACCAAAAACGATCCTCTGTAGAAAGCGGCACAGTCCGTGCAGAGATCGCTGGTGATTGCTTCAGTGCTGTACCTTGCGTTGTGTGCCTCCTCTCCGACTGACCCGTTCCTGAATGCTGCTGACTGCCTCACCGGCAGCCTGCCGGTGAACTGACCTGAACCCAACCGAACTGAGCTGAACTGAACTGCCGATGCTCCAGAGAGCGCAGTATATATGCGTCCCGGAGCGTGTACACGGCTTCAACACACGTCAATCATGCGTCAGAAACAGGTAGCCACGCCCGACAGCTTCACACGTGACATGCACGTTGGCTTCGGACGTGACACGCACGCCAGCTTCAGACATGGAACGCACGCTAGCTTCACACGTGACACGCACGCCAGCTTCACACGTGACACGCACGCCAGCTTCAGCGTCAGGAGTACGGCACAGTACTAGCTCGTGTCAAGCACGTGTACATTGCCACAGCATGCGGGGATTCGGCCTACATCAAAGCCCACATCACCCAAGGACGCTGGGCAGACTGCGGGTAGAACGCGGGGATGTGATGCTGCGCAGACCGAAATTCGTTTACACTACCCCCTCCGCCTTTCGGCGCGCGGGGTCGGGGGGGGGGGGCGGGGGGGGGGGGGGGGGGGGGGGGGGGGGGGGGGGGGGCGCGGCTGTCTCGCCCGCGAGATCGACCAACGGTGCCGCTAAGAACATTCGCCGGCAGCCACATCAGTAGCCGATTTGCGTACTCACCGGGTGTTCCTATGCGGGCCTGCGCCCGTAAACCGAGGCTACCGCGATACGACCGGGCGTGCTAGAGATCTATCTGGCGGACCATCTCTACGCATTGCCTCTAGTCTTACCCTGCCGGTGTGCGATCAGTAGCATCTCCTCAGAGTAATGCGGTCGCCATAACCCCGCTCACTATCTGCCAGACCGTCCACGCACTTCGTACGACCAGCGCCGTCAGAGCGTTGTCGCAGAGATTCCTGCTGCGTTTGCCGCGCACCTCGCGAGAGTAAAACAGGAGAGCAAACTCTATCAGCGGGACGCTGACGCGTTGTTCTCAAACCGCACTCACAACGCGGGATATCCTACACTGCTGCTTTTCCGTGTCCCGGGCCCTCGGGATCTGCGAGCCAAGTGATTCCATGTCCCGGCGACGCGAGATTCCGCCGAGGTCAAGGATCTCGGCCGGCTGCGTCGGCGAGCGGTGAAGTCGGCCTGCTTCTATGTCCTGGCGACGCAGCGCGCCTGCCGAGCGTCAAGGATTTCCGTGTCCCGGCCTCCTCGGCGAGCGGTGACTTCGCCCTGCTTCCATGTCCTTGGGTTCAAACGTTAGTGCGCGTGCTTATCGCCAGCTGGTCACCCTGAGTGTGAGTTCACTTCAGTTGATGGCTGGAAATAGAGCATTCACTGGAAGGTGAGGGTATATGTTATACAGCCATCATGCAGCATACTTACCTACTGACAAGCAATCACCACATGTCCAACCCCGCGAGCTCGCGGCATTCGGTGATCCCATCCGGCTATTTTCGTGCGCCTAGCCGAGTAAGCTGCTACCAGCCACGGCCCCCGCACGATGCGAAATGAGAAATCACCTGTTACACAGTTTACATAACGTGCTCAAACTCCATGCATACGGTACCGCTGGCATGCGAAAATGAGCAGATAACATTACACCAGCTACTACGCGCCAAATCCCAGGCCATCGGGATGAGCTCCCATGGTAGTGCTTTCTTGCTTTTTACCTTTGAGCAAGGAAAAGTAATACGGATTACGTTACTGCACACAACGACGTTATTGCGCGTGAAAGCTGTATGGAGGGGTCGAGAGATATGCAGAACCGGGCGCCCACAATAATATGCAAAATAGCGAGATGTATGCCCTACACTACTCCGCGAAAAAAACAACGGAGACAAGCTATGCCCGTATTCATTCACCTTGCCCACTAGCTTTCCCACAGTGGGAGTAAGAGCGCTTTAAGCACGCCCCATTCTCCCACCCGCGTTTGCCTCCGCCCCTACGCTCTGCGCCTACGACTGACTACTGTACCAGCCGCTGTATTCCGTCTAGCCATACGTCGATATCGTAACAGCGCGTCGATTGGTTTGCGTTTGCCTTTGCCCTCACCGGCTCGGGGCGCCATGCGACCAGCATAGTCAATCGCCGATCCGCCGGCCCATCCCCCAGCGGCGCGGGCTAACGCCGCTGACGGGCGGGGTCGTGAATCCGTCCGTGCTCGCGTACCTGATTGCACTCGTAACGCGCGACGAGGAAGCGTACCCAGTGTGCACCTGTACGGATTCGTCTACAGAATGCCAACCTGGGAATAGCACGGTCGCGCATATTATATTATGCCATACTCGCCTACCCGTATCGCAGCCCGGGGTGGACACAATCTAATTTAAACGTCCACATTAATTCGTATTGGACGCCTGGGTGGACACAATTCATAGTAACGTCCACATTAATCGTATTGTGGACGCCTGGGTGGACACAATTCATATTTAACGTCCACAATTAATGCGCTTCCTCCTAAAATCCGTCTTAGCCAATGAGAGCGTGGATTTAGGACGGAAGCGATGGAATTCTGGACGGACGTAAGAAATCAATGTTCGCTCTAAAATTCACGCGCTCTCATTGGCTAAGACGCGATTTATAGGGACGGAGCCGAAATTAATGGGGACGTTAAATATGGATTGTGCTCAGCCAGGCCGTCCAATACGAATTAATGTGGAACGTTTAAATATGAATTGTGTCCACCCCCCCCCCCCCCACCCCCCCCCGGCGCTCCAATACGGAATTCTGGACGGAACGTGAGCAAATCCATCAGGTCCGTCCTTAAAATCCACGGCTCTCATTGCGCCTAAGACGGGTTTTTTAGGACGGAGCGAAATTAACTCCCAATATTAATGTGACGTTAAATATGAATTGTGTCCACCCAGCGCGTCCAATACGACATAATGTGGACGCTTAAATTATGAATTGTGTCCACCAGCGTCTCCAATACGAATTACATGTGGCGACGAGTTAAAAAAAAATATTCGGAATTGTGTCCACCCCGGCCCTGCGATACCGGCGGCGGTACGTAGGTTGTTAGCTGTATGCCGGCAACACTGCCTACACGTCACACACTTATTGGGGGGGTTTACAGACTAGCCTACAGACTTACCCCAGACGGTGGCGGTGCCCGGCACCGGTCTGACATACCTTGCGTAGCCTCACACTGGGCAGGGAGGGTAACCTTACCGATGCCTCCATGTTTTTCGGCCTCGTGACGGTAGCGAACACTAAGGATGCTCTCCGGAGCCGTCGGGGAACACAAAAGATCCCACACTCAGCATTGACATTACGAGGATCCTCCGTGAACATGCGGAAACGTTGCACGGGAACTGCCACATTGCCACGTGCATCGCCGATTGCTCCCCTTTCCTTCGCCTACATGGAGGAGCTCCAACTCTCCTTACCTCAGCTGACGTTCAC
>NW_014577620.1:85340-90969 GCF_000485595.1 Priapulus caudatus | reverse complement strand
TTATATATATATTAGTATAATATATATATTTATCATCCATAATCATTATATAATATATATACTAATATTCATATACATATCATATACATATATATATATATATATATATATATATATATATCACTATGAATGTAGGTATGTAACCTTTGAACTCAATAAAGGTTGTTTTCGTCATTGAAATTTTAAAAATTGGAAGCTATGACGGTTGTATCCATGTAAGCTGTTTATGGCTTATGAATTAAGTCGACTAATACCCAGTCACACGCAGGCCCGATCTCACTACGCTTGTACTACGCTCTAAGAGCCTGGTGGAAACGTGTAGAACGCAGTGGTGGACGTATAGACGTACTGCGATCGTGATCGAGCCCGGTGCAGTCAGCATGGCGTGGAGAGCGTGGCCAAATTTGAACATGTTCAAAATAATTGTGGTGCGAGCGTGGCTGAAATACAGCGCAGTGCGGGGCGTATTAGAGAACGTGGAAGGCGTAGTAGGGGACCGGGGGACAATTGTAACACTTTTTTCCAATCTGACATAACAATTTTATTATAGTTAAATACTTACGTTAATGTATATGACATTAAAGATGCATATCTTGGCTTGAAATATGACTAGTTTGGTTAAGTAAAACAAGTTATTTTGAAGCCATTATCATTTTCAAAACTGGAAGTCAAGTGTTACAATTGCCCACAGCACGGGCAATTGTAACACACCAAATGGGCAATTGTAACACATACAATTGTACCAACAAATCTATCCTCAGAAATATTTTTTTTTATTTTTATAAGGTGACACGTTGAACAGATTTTTCAACAATTAAACAGCAATTTATAGAAACCACATAAAACAATTTTAATAAAAAACTATGACGAATGCTTGACTCATTTACATATAATAAAAATATACAAATAGTTACTTATTTGCTTGTGAACAAAACATATTTACAGACCCATTTAATTCAAAGTTATGTATTCTCATGTCTGAGCTTATAGATAGGCTACTTTTTGGCTTATAAACAAAACAACATTTTGTAAAAACACATACTTTTTATACATGCCAAGGGGCAATGTAACACGTTGTTACATTTCCCCGAGAGACGGCCATAATTTGGGCTTTTTTGTATCTTAGCATTAGTATTCGTCAATGAAACTTTTACAAAATACAGGCCTAAAAACCTATTTGTTTATAATATACAAATTACAGTGATAGCTCAATAGCATATTCTGTCCAGAAGGAAAACCATTACGTAATTCGAGATACTTACCTGCAAAAAAAACGATGTTTTAGCTGTCAAATGTTCTTCGATGCGTAAACCTGCCTACCCTCAGGACAGCATGTTGGCAATGAAATGTGCAGTGCGCTGTGAAGAGCGTATACATATAGCGCGTTTCTACTAGGAATAAGGGCCTCTGTTACATTTGCCCCGTGTTACAATTGTCCCCGGTCTCCCCTACCCACGAACTCGAGCGTAGTACGAAACTTAATGGTCGTATCGCAAGCGTGTCGGTGCGTGAAAATTGTCGCCCCGTTCTCAGCACGATGTCAATACGTTTTCATCACGCTGTTACTACGTCCATGGAGATGTCTCTGCGACCTGACCACGCTCTCGCTATGACGATGGTGCGTCTCTAGCAAGCTCGACCCGTTCGTACTACCATTGCTACTACGCCAACACGCTCAGACTACGCCGTTGTGGCGTTCGCAATTATGTGTTAGTTACGCTTAGATCGCTCCTGCAAACTGGGGTATAATTTGGGGTGCTACCCTGGCCACCCACCAGTTCAGTGTCACTATGGATGAGGCAACACTACTCCATGCCATGTTTCTCGTAGAAGGACAACTCGAACTACTTGATTGCCAAGCCCTCGTTATGCTTGGCAGGAGGACGAGGAGAGAAATAGAAGACAACAAAGATCTTGCTGGCTCTCCCCTTGTCTTTTGCGGCATAGTTGTGTTCCGTAGAAAATAATCTTGATGTTAATCTGATTCTAAGTTGATAATGTTGTATCTTAATTATCTTGATTTAATCTTGACAGCACGGCAGAATGAATGATGATGTATAGAACGCGGCGCGGTATTTATATGATCGTGCCAGCGCAGTCGGCGCGTGATTGCGCGCCAGTTGAGGCGGCGTGTGAGCGTTGCTAAGACGCAGTGCAAGCGTCGTTCGAAACGCAACACGATCTGATGGTCGCATAAAACGCAGTCCGCGCAGTGCAAGAAACACATGGTGCACGCCTGCCTTTGAACCAATCAGGAGCAGGATTTTACTGTAATATGTAAACCTTTTGGGAAAAAATATTTCGCGGCCCTGCTGGGGCCCAATTGGCCACGCTCTCAACACGCTCACCACGCTCGGGCAAATTTTTTGAGGACGGCGATCGTGATGAGCGGTAGCTCTGGTTGATTGGGCCAACAATCGCATTGGGCCAACACAATCGGGTCAATTTGGCCAACACAATCGCATGTGACCACAATCCTCGTAGTAATGTATGTACATAAGTGAATTGTTGTAAATAACTGTAACACATATATAGGCCTAGCACGATATTTTAGTCGCTTTAGATACCATTCGCTTTGTTATGCTACCAGAATAAACAACGAATGATCTATATGAATTTATAATATAATAGCAAACGCCATGGGTTTCTTTGTTCTGGAGCCGAACAGACGTAAACACTTTCAAATAAAATGAACGAGCGACACAACATACATCGATGTTGATCTTGTATTATAGTTGTATTACATAACGTGGGTGTACGCTATATTTACATGTACTTACTTAGATATATACACGCCAGCATCTATTCATACTATCGGCTAAATATAAAGGACTATACAGGACAGAGTAGAGGAAAATGCAGTTTGATCATTCGGGTTAGGATGGCATTATTTCTGAGCAGTGGATTAAACTTCCAATGTTTGTTTTTGGATGTAGGTTTTTAGCATTTCGCACATTTTATCTATTACTTGTTTTATCCTTGCTCTGTGGACCCGTTCTACTGTTGTTCAACACATATAGCCGAAATAATGAGTGATCGCATCCGACCACATTAGACAAAAGGCAGCGGAAGGATTACGTAAATGAAAGGGAGAAAGTTAATCACCAGTTTGGGCGTATGAGATCGGCCGAAGAAAATTATCCTCACTGTCCAGGGCGACGAATGACGTGAGCGCCATTTCTTTGTACATTAACATAGCTGGAGAATTGTGGCGCGATGCTGCAAGAAGAGTGAATGTTATAGATCGAACTTAACTATGCACACGTGCCGCGGGCCCGCCCCTGACCAGTTTGAGCGTAACTATGAGATCGGCCGAAAATATTATCCTCGCTTTCCATGGCGACGAATGACGTGAGCGCCATTTCTGTGTACATTAGCATAGCTAGAGAATCGTGGCGCGATGATGCGAGCAGAGTGAATGTTGTAGATCGGACTTGATCACGCACTCGTGCCGCGGGCCCGCACCTGGCCAGTTTGAGCGTATGATCATGAGGAGTAGAAATTTAATGTTACTCTGTTATATCGTCTGCACCATATGTTCCGATAGATGGCGTGCAGGAATATAGGCCGGCATGTTGGAGTCAGCGGATTAGAAAATAAATCGTACACGAAAGTTGATGTAATTATAAAAAAGGACGAAGATAGACAAACGGGAGAAAGTAGGCGATAGTGGTGAGATAGCAGAGGGGAGAAAATAGAGAAGAGGGGAAGTAGAAGATGGTGAGAAGGTAGACGATGAAAAGGTCGAAAGAAAGAGAACCAAAGAAGATGAGATAGAGGAGGGGGAGAGGGTCAAGTAAGTTGGGAATATATAAGGTGCTTGAAGATACACTCAGACCTTTCCATGGGTATTTTCCTAATGAAGAGTAAACGTTTATTGACTAATGAATCAAATCAATTACACGTTTAATTTATAGAGGAGATGGAATTTACGGTATTTTGGACTTTTTTTAATTGCCACAGCGAGTGGGAAGGCAAAATTATTACAGACAATCGGGCGGCAGGATTTTTCTCAAGTTACTTTTCTTTAAGTCGCATGTTCAGATTGAAGATTTATGCAAATAAAGAACCATGTTGCACCACAAATTGTCGTCCCTGCACAAATTGTCGTCGGCGACAATCTGGGCAAAATTTTGCAAAACCTCACACCACAAATTGTCGCCTCCTGCACAAATTGTCGTCGGCGACAATTTGTGCTGCTCTTGCCGTTCCCAATTTTTAATCTCACTGGCGACAATTTGTGCAGGCAAAATGAAACTGGTTAGTGCCTGTGTGCTTATCCGCCAGCGGTCACCTGAGTGTGAGTCAACTCAGTTGATGGCTGGAAATAGAGATTCACTGGAAAGGTGAGGTATATGTTATACAGCCATCATGCAGATACTTACCTACTGACAAGCAATACCACATGTCCACCCCGCCGAGCTCGCGGCATTCGTGAGTCCCACCGGCTATTTTCGTGCCTACCGAAGTAAGCTGCTACCAGCCACGGCCCCCCGCACATGCGAAATGAGAAATCACCTGTACACAGTACATACGTGCTCAAACTCCATGCATACGGGTACCGTGCATGCGAAATGAGCAATAACATGTACACAGTACATGCGCCCAAATCCCAGGCATCCGGGATGAGCTCCCATGGCTAGTGCTTTCTTGCTTTTTAACTTTGAGCAAGGAAAAATACGGATTACACTGCACTAACGACGTATTGCGGTGAAAGCGTAGTGAGGGGTCCGAGAGATATGCAGAACCCGGGCGCCCACAATATCATGCAAAAATAGCGAGATATATGCCCTATGCTGCCCATACTTCCCGGGAACACGGGAGACAAGCTATGCCCGTATTCATTTACCTTGCCCACTAGCTTTCCACCGTGGGAGTAAGACGTTTAAGCACGCCCCTTCTCCCACCCGCGTTTGCCTCCGCGGGTCGTACGCTCTGCCTACGACCGACTACTTACCAGGCGCTGTATTCCGTCGAGCCATTATCGATATCGTACAGGGGTCGATGGTTTTCGGTTTGCCTTGCCCTCCACCGGCTCGGGCGCCATGGACAGGCATAGTCCAATCGCCGATCCCGCCGGCCCATCCCCCAGCGGCGCGGCTAACGCCGCTGACGGGCGGGGTCGTGAATCCCGTCCGTGCTCGGTACCTGTATTGCCACTCGTAGCGCCGACGAGGAAGCGTACCCAGCCACCTGTACGATTCGTCTAAGGAATGCAACCTGGGAAATAGCACGCGCGCATATTATATATGCCATCACCTCCGCTACCCGGCGGCGGTACGTAGGTTGTAGTGTATTGCCCGGCAATGCTGCTACACGTACACTCTTATTGGGTGGGGTTACAGACTGCACAGACTTACCCAAGACCGTGGCGGGTGCCCGGCACCCGGTCTGACATACCTGCGTAGCCTCACACTGGGAGGAGGGTAACCCTTACCCGATGCCTCCATGTTTTCTCGGCTCGTGACGGGTAGCGAACACTAAAGGATGCTCCCGGAGCTCGGGGAAACAAAAGATCCCACGCTCAGAATTGACATTACGGCTCTCCTGAACAGTGCCGGACAAACGTTGCACAGAGACTGCCAATGCACGTGCACTCGCCATTGCTCCCCTGTCAACTTTCGCTACA
>NW_014577620.1:79410-85315 GCF_000485595.1 Priapulus caudatus | reverse complement strand
TGACCTGAACCCAACCGAACTGAGCTGAACTGAACTGCCGATGCTCCAGAGAGCGGCAGTATATATGCGTCCCGGAGCGTTGTGCACGTTTCAACCACACGTCAATCATGCGTCAGACAACAGGTAGCCACGCCCGTCCAGCTTCACACGTGATCATGCCACGTTGGGGCTTCGGCGTGACGACGCACGCCAAGCTTTCAGACATTGGAACGCACGCTAGCTATTCACACGTGACATCGCAGCGTCACACAGTACACGCACGCAGTGACACGCTAGACACGACACGTGACCGAGCGCTTCAGCGTCAGGAGACGGCACAGCGTATAGCTCGTGTCAAGCACGTGTACATTGCCCACAGCATGCGGGGATTCGGCCTACATCAAAGCCCACATCACCAAGGACGCTGGGCAGCTGCCGGGGGTAGACGCGGGATGATGACGCTGCGCAGACCGAAATTCGTTACATATATATATATATCACTATGAATGTAGGTATGTAACCTTTGAACTCAAATAAAGGTTGTTTTCGTCATTGAAATTTTAAAAATTGGAAGCTATGACGGTTGTATCCATGTAAGCTGATCTATGGTCTTATGAATTAAGTCGACTAACACAATCGCATGTGACACAATCCTCGTAGTAATGTATAGGCACATATATAGGCACGATATTTTAGTCGCATACCATTCGCTTTGTTATGCTACCAGAATAAACACGAATGATCTATCATGAATTTATAAATATAATAGACAACACGCCATGGGGTTTCTTTGTTCTGGAGCCGAACAGACGTAAACCATTTCAAATAAAATGAACGCAGCGCACAACATTACAGTCGATGTTGATCTTTGATATTATAAGTTGTAATTACATAACGTGGTGACGCTATATTCACATGTACTTACTTGAGATATATACACCCAGCATCTATTCCATACTATCGGTAAAATAAAGCACTTATACAGGACAGAGTAAGAGGAAAATTGCAGTTGATCATATCGGTATAGGATGCGCATTAATTTCTGAGCAGCTGATTAAACTTCCAAGTGTTTGTTTTGGATGTAGGTTTTTAGCATTTCGCACATTTATATCTATTACTTTGTTTCATCCTGCTACGTGTGGAACCGGTTCTTACTGTTCGATTCAACACATGTATAGCTGAAAATAATGAGTGAATCGCATCACCCCATTAGACAAAAGGCAGCGGAAGCGATTACCGTAAAATGAAAGGAGAAAGTTAACACAGTTTGGGCGTATGAGATCGGCCGAAAACGAAAATTATCCTCACTGTCAGAGCGACGAATGACCCGACGTGGAGCGCCATTTCTGTATTGTAATTTAACCATAGCTGGCGAAGATGTGGCGCGATAGCTGCAAGAAGAGTGAATGTTATAGATCGACTTACCTATGCACACGATGCCGCGGGGCCCGCCCTGACCAGTTTGAGCGTAACATGATGATGGCCGACAAATATTCATCCTCGCCTTTCATGGCGACGAATGAACAGTTGAGCCGCCATTTCTGTGTACATTAGCAATAGCTAGAGAAATCGTGGCGCGATGAATCTGCGAGCAGAGTGAATGTTGTAGATCGGACTATGAATCACGCACTCGTGCCGCGGGCCCGCACCTGGCCAGTTTGCGTATGATCAGCTCAGGGAGTTAGGCTCCAGTTCCAGTTCCACGTTCCAGTTCCTTATTCCGAATAAGGAAACTAGTAACTCTAGCAAATCAGTTACAGTTCCCAGTTTCCAGCTAGTTTATTCGAATAACGGAACTAGAACTAGGCCAAAGCAGTTACCAGCTTCCTAGTTCCCAGTTCTCTTTTTCGAATAAGGAACTAGTAAACTAGCAAAGCAGTTGCAGTTCCCCATTGTTCGAAAACTGCAAACATTGAATTGGGAACTGGAAAATAGGCAAATATAGTTACTAGTTACTTATTCGGCCAAATTAACCCTTATGGCACACATTTATTTACATTCAGTTTTACCAGTTCGATACCAGCTACTTATTCAGTTACCAGTCGAATTCCAGTTCGAATAAAATGTGTGCCACTAGGATTAATTTGGCCCGAATAAGTAACTAGTAACTATTTTGCCTAGTTACCAGTTCCCAGGTCAACTGTTCTATTTCGAACTGCGGACTTGTAACTGCCTGTTGCCTATTATAGTTCCTTATTTCGAATACAGAACTGTGGAACTGGAACTGGCTAACTGCTTTCCTATTGACTAGTTCTTATTCGTATAAGGAACTGGAACTGGGAACTGCTAACTGCTTTGGCCTAGTTACTAGTTCCTTATTCGAATAAGGACTGGGAACCGGGAACTGGTAAATGCTTTGCCTAGTTACTCGTTCCTTATTCGAATAAGGAACTTGGGAACTGGGAACTGGGACGCTAACTTCACTGACCCGTATGATCATGAGGAGATAGAAATTTAATGTTACTCTCGTTATAATCGTTCTGCACCATATGTTCCGATAGATTGGCGTGCTAGGAATATAGGCCGCATGTTGGAGTCAGCGGATTAGAAAATAAATCGATACACGAAAGTTGATGTAATTATAAAAAGGACGAAGATAGACAAACGGAGAAAGTAGGCGATAGTGTGTGAGATAGCAGAGGGTGGAGAAAATAGAGAAGAGGGGAAGTAGGAAGATGGTGAGAAGGTAGACGATTGAAAAGGTCGAAAGAAGAGAACCAAAGAGATGAGATAGAGGAGCGGGGAGAGGCGTCAAGTAAGTTGGGAATATATAAGGTGCTTGAAGAGTACACTCAGACCTTTCCATGGGTATTTTCCTAATGAAAGAGTAAAACGTTTATTGACTAATGAAATCAAATCAATTACAACGTTTAATTTATAGAGGAGATGGAATTTACGGTATTTGGACTTTTTTTAATTGCCACAGCGGAGTGGAAGGCAAAATTATTACAGACAAGCTCGGGCGGCAGGATTTTTCTCAAGTTACTTTTCTTTAAGTCGCATGTTCAGATTTGAAGATTTATGCAAAT
The DNA here is from genome assembly GCF_000485595.1 of Priapulus caudatus. NCBI lineage: Eukaryota > Metazoa > Priapulida > Priapulimorpha > Priapulimorphida > Priapulidae > Priapulus > Priapulus caudatus. The sequence continues at coordinate 82,307 of NW_014577620.1, read as the reverse complement.
AAAGAACCATGTTGCACCACAAATTGTCAGTCCCTGCACAAATTGTTCTCGGCGGACAATCTGGGCAAAATTTGCAAAACTCACACCACAAATTGTCGCCTCCTGCACAATTTGTTCGTCGGCGACAATTTGTGCTGCTCTTGCCGTTCCCATTTTTAATCTCACTGGCGACAATTTGTGCAGGCAAATGGAAACCTAACCACAAATTGTCGCCGCTTGCACAAATTGTCGTCAGTCGCTGTCTTCAAGCTACAGAAGATAACGACGATTACAAAGATGATGATGATGATTGATGATGATGATTGATGATGATGATGATGAGATAATAAATAATCAGTGTTGGGGGACTCGAGCCGGCCTCGGCGTCGACACTAACTCTTCTAGTCCTCGGCCTCGGCCTTTACCTAAGAAACCGGTGATTTGGACTCGTCATAATGTAGAGTGAGTAGCTGCTATCAAGCTTATTTACATCATGAAAACTTTTGCCTCCCTCTTGTTGTGTGCGCGTGGTGTGTGGATGATATATATATATATGTGGTGTGTGTGTGTGTGTGTGTGTGTGTTGTGTGTGTGTGTGTGTGGTGTGGTGTGTGTGTGTGTCTATGCGCGAGCGTGCGCGTTTGTGTGTGTCTGCGTGTGCGTCGCGGGCGGAGGAACGAAACATTCAACACAAGCCCCCTCCCCGCCCCACACCCCCGCTTGTTTCTAAAGTGTTCGTTAACTAGTCATGTTATGTATACCAGTCATTTTACAATAAAATTGAAATAATTATAGTATGCCTAACAGTAATAACAATAATGATGATAATAATAATAATAATAATAATAATAATAATAATAAAAATTAAGATGATGATAATAATGTCTCGGAAGGGTGTGTTAACTAGTCGTGTGTAGAAGTCTTTTTTAAAGAAATTGAAATAATGATGATAATACTTTTTGTTGAGGTCGCCATCCTAGTCAAGCTCTGCTTATGATGGCGGTCTCCTGCATTACTTCCATTATGATTATTCTTTGTATATTACGGAATGAATCTGATTACATTGTATTGTTATATATTATCAGGATATTATGTTTTTGGCAAACAAAACTTTGAACAGGATCGTATAATGTGCTTCGATGGCTGGCGACAATTTGTGGTGTCAGCTCCCTACACAAATTGTCGCCGACGACAATTTGTGCAGGAGGCGACAATTTGTGGTGTGCGGTTTTGCAAAATTTTGCATAAATTGTCGCCGACGACAATTTGGGCAGGGACGAAGATTTGTGGTGCAACAAACCATAACTTATAAAAGACGGCACATAATATTAAATCCTCACTCCTTTTTACAGCAATGTGTTACTATTAAATTGACTACGTCACGAATTTTCTATGGTAAAATTTGTAAAATGTTTGTTGCCATTTTTTTTAAAGTATAAACGGACTAAACGTATCGTCAAATTCTTACCTGATAACATTGTTTCTCAACTAGTTAAAAATCCAAAAAACCTGGACGATTTGATATTATGTTCCTGACATTAATTGCTTGCTATGGGCTATGTATGAGTCACGAGTGTATGTTCTCATCGAACAATATAGTAAAATAGGAAGTATAATGCAGCAATTTAACCATAAAAAGTGAACAGAATTACTTATATTTTGTGAAAAAGTGGAAATATTTTTTTTATTTGTACTATTTACGGTGACGTAATCACTTTAAAATTAGTGCAAAATTAAGTTATTCCGAGTTCTTATGACAGAGAAATATCTATTTATACATCAGCTACTGTGGCAGAAATCAAAATGGAGAAATAAGCGTTTTTCTACTTTTCACAATGATCGATCGTCTGTGTGCGAAATGGGTGAACGTATGTGAAACCTTTACTGTTAGTACTTACTGCGACATATCCATGTCTAACAGAAACCACGAAATTGGTAAAATGTTCTTCTGTGCATCTTGAGAAATTGTGAGAAATTGCGAGGTTACTACTCACAATGCAATGGTGTACTCGGGCCTAGGTAACGATGTACAAATGTTTTTTTTTCGACCGTGCGGCAATTCCAACTATCACTGACAGTTGACGGCTGTAAGAGGATTAAGGGAGATAGATTGTGCATAATGAATACCGTGAACATATTAGTTAGATCATGCCTCTGCCGTCATCAGTAAATGTGTATTTAAAGGGCCATGGCTCACTGCACACGTAGGCGGACAATCAAAACTCTCTGAAAGTTCACACGCATCGGTATATATATAGAGAAATAAGCATGTATACCGAGGCGGCACCTAGGGTCAGCCATCGATTAATTACGGCTGCAAATGAAAAATCGCTAAAAAATTTCATCAAACTTATGCTACGTAGTGTATCCTTAAAACAGCAAGTCGCCAAAATCTATAGGGTAGACCTAGTTTTACATCTAATTTGTTTTTGTGTTTTTTTGTAGCTGGTCTTGGTCGCGGCACGTCTATTATATTATATATTGACAAACACAAACACAATTGTTTACTATGCGTGGAGTAACATTTTATTGAGAATTATATTTGCAACACTAATGAACAAGAACTGCCCTATTAAAGCCGATACTTGAAACCCAGTTATTATTACAGGTAAATTAAAGCGAAAATGCCATTAACTTTTAATCACATCATTAATTATATGTATCCCAGTACTATCAGTTTGATCTAGTATCAATTAGTAAAATACACGTATTATGAACTTGTAATAATATATAGATACACAGATGAAATACAACGTCATTTAAACTCTTATATGCTAGTTGAGCCAACATCAATACGTTTTAGCAACGAATTATATCGTCAGTTTTTTCAGAATAAAACTAAAAGGCTTACATAATTGCTCTACGTTTAAGCTTAAATTCTTCACACATCCTACTCGTTTTAATAGATAAAATGCTTT
>NW_014577620.1:64410-74410 GCF_000485595.1 Priapulus caudatus | reverse complement strand
TAAATGGCATTGGCAACCATATGCCATGCAGGGACACGTCGAGGGTCTCTAGAAACGGTCCCAAATAGTAGCATCCAGAATACTCTAGCCTGACTGTACAGTCGAGCTAACGATAATTACTGGTAATCAAATATTAACTACGGTAAGCGATCATCATCTAACCTTCGGATGCGGCGATGACGGTGTCGCTAAGGTTGCTCCTCTCTCTGGGGCGCCTGGGCGTCTCCGGCATCGTGTCGGCCGTCAAGCCATACGGTAGCTGTCGGTCGACATCAACCGCCGGCGACAACGACGACGACGAGCCAGCGGGAGCATTAACGTGAAGCATGCGCGCGTCGCCGACGTCACTGACCGCACTACTCAGTTGGTGGACGAGCATTCCTTCCAGGTCACGCACTCGCCGCGCCGCGCGCTGGAGTCCAAACAGCCCCAATTTGACTGCGAGAAAAGAAACAAATCTCGTTATTATGTACGAGAGGCGATGAATTAGATTATACCAAAGCAACGTTGGTCACAGTTTTTAGTTTATGTCCAAACAGCTCTAATTCGACTACAGAAAAAAAGATTGATATACGTTAACAGAGTATGTGACAACGTTGTTATGATTTCAGTTAATCTGACTACTAGAGAAAAAGATGCCTATATTAGATCCCAGAAAAATGGTGCAACGTTGTCATGATTTAACTGCAAGTGATCTAAAATTGATAATAATAATGATGCGATTTAATAAAATATACAATACCATCACTTTTGGCGTAAAGACGTACAGCCACAACAACAACAACATCAACAACAACAACAACAACAACAACAACAACAACAACAACAACAACAATAACGTAAATATAGTCATCTCACCTTCGGGTGTGGCATGTGTCCAGTGACAAATATAGAACAGCGCAAGGCATACTTGAAGGCACCCACGTGGCATGTTTAGAGAGAATGGATGAAGCCGCTGCTAGGCGAGGCAGTCAGGTGGATATTTGCTCAGTGCGACCTGCTCAATTCTCTCATCGTCTCCTCTATATAAGGCTTTGCTGTCTTCTACTGAGACGAAATCGGCGGGAGTAGGATCACGTGTCGAGAGCCTATTGGCTCGAAAAGTACACGTGTGTTCGTCTTTCCTGAAGTTACCTGCAGGTATGTCATCTTAGTTTCACACTACACACTCCGGTGTCGCGTCTCCGTCGGTCACGTGGTACGTAGGTCACGCCACGTAGGTCGCCCGCTAGACGTCATGTATTATCATTACGCATATCGTATAACGTTGCTGCGTCACGACGTTTTAATTTCTCTGCCTGAACGAAGATGTAACGAGAGACTAGGTGAGTGGCAACGCTATGAGACGAGAAACAGGAAGCACCTGCTTTCGAATTTCAACGTGAAATTAATCACTAATGACTTCAATCTACGCAGGCGAATACGATGATGCTAATTCAGTGTAGTCGTGATGCAAGCACGTTGCTCCAGATACGTTGAAGACGGCAATAGGTTGCTAGATAGTAGTCCAGTGGCTGGGTCTGAACATTTTACTAGAGGCAGTGCTGTCACACGACCATACACACTCTTGATATTTTTGACGGGGTTCTATTCCCTCTTTATCTCCCCTTCTCTCCCCTCTCGCTCCACACTTTTCTCCCTCAATTATCTCTTTCCCTTTCTCTTTCTCTCTCCTCTCTCCCTCTTTTCAACTCACCCTTCCTCTTTACCGCTCTTTTTCGAGCACATTCTCTCTGTCATTCACTTTCTCTGTTTGTCTCTCTTCCTTGCTGCTTGCCTTTCGCTAGCGGATCTGTGAATTGGCCGAGGGGCCTTAGCATTAGCGATGGGAAACTCTGGGGAGCCCTGTAGGCTGCCCAGCGAAATCTGGTGTCATGCGCGCATTTCAGTGCTTTATCCGAAAGCTTTTAAACCTCTAATGAGCATTTAGGAAACATGACGTAAAATTGAGGTTTGACATGCTGATAAATGACTGTTTCACGGGTTTCCCTCGCTAGTACTGATTTCGTGACCGGTCCACATGCAGATATTGGTTTCGCCAGCTTTCCTTTCGCTCGCGCGCTTTCTCGCTCTCTCGTTCTCTCGTTCTCTCTCTCTCTCTCTCTCTCTCTCTCTCCTCTCTCTCTCTCTCTCTCTCTCTCTCTCTCGCGCGCGCGCGCCCACATTTCGCGCTATCTCTCTCCCCTCTTTCGTTGTCTCGCACTCTCCAACTCCCCATTTTCTCTCTCCTCTCCTCTCCTTTCTTCTCTCTCTCTTCTCTCTCTCTCTCGCGCTCCTCTCTCTCTCTCTCCGCGCGCTCTCTCTCTCTCTCTCTCTCTCGTGCTGCTGGTTCCAGTTTCCTAGTTCTATTTTTCAATTTCCTTTCCGGTGGTGACGACGATAGCACTCACAACCTCTCACTCGATCAGCAAGCTGATCGCAATTCCTTGGTTAGGCTCCTCATACCGTATCGCGGCGAGGGGTCTTGTCACCGGCAACATGCCGAAATAGCATGTACGATCGAGTGCATAATGTATCTCCGAAGATCATACGTCACAGAAGATCTACGATCGCAACGCATAGACAGCATCAATAGGTCACATCAGATTTCATAGTCTCGGATCTGTCGCAATTCAAGCGATATCGTGTCCCGGTGGAATTACCACCATTAACTGAGCTGCCGACTGCGGGACCAGCATTCTGATTGCGTCTTAACGGGTGTTGTCGAGGTAAAACTGTTACTGGCTATGACCCGTCACTCAGATATGTGAAATGTTGGCTTAACTTAGATAGCGACTAAGTCGTGGTAGCGTCACTACATAGGTGATCTCCTGCGACTTGGTTTGTTGTTTTGCTTGAGTTCAGTTGACAAGAGCTCCCAGTATAGATCTATAAGATTATGGTCCTTGAGCGGTAATCTTCAAAGTCTACGAACTGCCCAGCGCACGATACGCCATGTGTAAGCGTACGAACACGGTGCGAAAGCGCCGCGAGTCACGATACGCCGCGACCGCATGCACAGCCGACGCATGTAAAGCAGGACGTTACCGCATCGTGCGCGCACAACGACTTTGCCGAACAAGAGCAAATACGTAGCAAGTCCAACCTAGGTAGGCCCGAGAGACCGGATAGTTTCTGATTCACTCCAAGGCTGTTTGTCAACACTAGCATTTACACGTAACTAGTGCAGTTACGCAATGTGTGGTCAAGAACCCAAACCGCCGAGCTCCCTCACTCTACGAGCCTGAAAAGTTAACTGAAAAAAGTATGCACGACTGGTCAATAAAAATCAATTACTTGCGGACGCTGCTTTACACATTAATGCCAGATGGCCAGCACTTCACATGCATCACATTGCAAGCAGTTACAATGGAAACTTCCAATTAAGAGTACTATCTACTTTGAATAATCGGAGTCTTTATATTATAATTTCCACTAGTCTTCACAGTCACACTTTTTTGCGCGCGCTCTCGTCTCCTCTCTTCTCTCTCTCTCTCTCTCTCTCCCTCTCTCTCTCTCTCTCTCTCTCTCTCTCCTCGCCCTCTCTCTCTCTCTCTCTCTCTCTCTCCCTCTCTCTCTCTCTCTCCTCTCTTGCGTCTCTCGCTCTTTCTTACCTTGTACTAACAATACTCTGCTCTGATTCGTATTCTAATCTCTCAGAATCTGTGTCTCTCGATGCTGTTCTTGTACTTGTCCGTGGTCTATGATCTCCTTGTCTTACTCATGCAACACTGCTCTCTTTCGACATGAGCAAGCGACGCGTTTCTCTACCGTCTCTGCTTTCTCTATTCTACTCTCTTGGAGAGACGTATGTCGCACGAGGGCGGAAGAGGAGAGCGGCGTGACACGTTAGAGAAGCGCATGAACAATTTCCTAGAAAAAAGATATCAACTTATCTATGAAACGCCGAGGGCGCACACGGCGAGGGGCGCGTGGTTGGGGAGGGCGTGGTGTTCGATGTGAAAAAGAAACACGCCTGTGACCAGGCCGTTGGCCGTGTCACTTCTGCCTATAGGATGCGTTCGAGCACGCGCTCAGTAAGCTCCTGGGGATTAACAGCTCCCTATTGAGATTGATGTATACACGTTTTAAATGCTAGCGCCAGTAGCTCTGCGGTTATGCCGTGTTTATTTTCCCTACAGAGGTCAGTACAGATGTGTGTAATGCGGACGTGAGTGACCGTGCTTCCATAGCTAGCGATCGAGTTCATGGCTACGAGATCACGATGGTGCAAAGAATATATATATATATATATATATATATATTATATATATATATATACATATATACATATTATAAATATATATATATAATCTAGTTATATATATTAATATGTGTGTGTGTGTGTGTGTGTTAGTGTGTGCGCCGCGCGCGCTGTGCGTGCGTGCGTACCTGGTACTGTGCGTGGCGTTCGTGCTTTGCGTGTGGTACGTGCAGTGCGTGCGTGCCCTGCGTGCGTGCGCCTGCGTGCGTCGTGCATGTATTGCCAGTGATGTTATGTCGTGGTGATGTGTGTGTGTCGTGTGTGCGTGCTGTGTGTGTGCGTGCTTGGTGTGCGTGTGGTGTGCGTGTGCTATGGCGCTCGTGCGTGTGCGGTGGTGTGCGTGGTGCGTGTGTGTGCGCGCGTGCATGTGTACACGTGTTTGCGTGCGTCCGTGGCGTACGTACGCGTCTGTGTGTGGTGTGTGCGCGCGTGTGTGTGGGTACGCGCGTGTCTGTGTGCGCGTCCATGCGTCCGTGCGTGGCGTACGCGTCTGTGTTGTAGGCTGTGTGTACGCGCGTGTCTGTGTGCGCGTGCGTGCGTGCATGTTTTTAATAATGAACGTGAATGTCACATCTGTGAGTTAACGGAAGTTAAGACACGCCTGGCGTGATTAACTTCACTCAATAGTAAGTATAGGCGACAGCAGGAGAAGGCGCCCTCGCGGCCAATGACGACCATAAATTTTGATTATCTTGGATTATGATACGAATGCTTTGGCTGATGTATATGTTGCACATGAACGAGTTACGTATAGATTGGTATGTAACCTCAGTAGTGACAATAGTAATTGTTGTATGTCGGTGGTCAACTTCATGCGTGTATTCGTGTATCCATAAATCCATAAATCAATCCTTGCATCCATCCGTTCATCTATCCATCCATCCATCCATCCATGCATCCATCCATGCATCCATCCATCCATCCATCCATCCATCCATCCATCTATTCATCCATCCATCCATCCATCCATTCAGTCATCCATCCATCTATTCATCCAGTTATGTATCTATTCAGCCATCTATCCATCCATCCATCCATCCATCCATGCCATCCATCCATCCATCCTCCATCCATCCCATCGCATCCATACGCCCGCCGTATCACAGTACACCATTCCATACATCCATCCATCCATCCATTCCATCCATCCATCCATCCATCCATCCATCCATCTCTCATCCATCCATCCATCCTTCCATGCCATCCATCCATCAGTCCATCCATCCATCCATCTATTCAGTCATCCATCCATCCATCCATTCAGTCATCCATCCATCTATTCATCCAGATCTAGTGTATCTATTTCAGCCATCTACCATCACCATCCATCCATCCAATCCATCCACCATCCAGTCCATGCCATCCATCCATCCATCCATCCGTCCGTCCAGTCCATAGTCCATACAATCCATCATCCATCCACTCCACCATCCATCCATTCATCCATCCAATCCATCCATCCATCCAGTCCATCCACTCATCCATCCTTCCATCCATCCATCCATCCATCCATCCGATTCCATCCATCTATTCAACTCCATCCATCCATCCATCGCATTCAGTCATATCCATCCATCTATCCATCATCTGATCATATCCATCGATTCAGTCTATCACCCATCAACCATACAATACACACACACACAACACACACACACACACACACACCCACACACCACACACACACACAGCAACACACACACACACACACGACACACAACACACACACACACACACACATACCACCCCCCCCCCACACACACAATATATATATATAATATATATATATATATATATATATATATATATATATATATTAGCGCACACGCAACACACGCGCACGCAGGACACAACGCACGCACTGCACGCACGCACGCACGCACGCACACACGTCACGCACGCACGCACGCACGATCACATACACACACACACGACACAACACACAGCACACACACACAGCACACACACATATATATATATATATATACTGTATAATATATATATCACGCACACGCACACACACGCTACGCACGCACGCACGCACGCCACGCACCACAACACACACACAGCACAGACAGACAGCATCATAACACACACCACATACACCACACACACACGACAGACACACAGCACACGCACACACACACACAACACGCCACACACACGACACCAGCACATATATATCAATAATATCACGCACACGCACACAACGACACGCACGCACCGCACGCACGCACGCACGCACGCACACACAACACACACACACATCACATACACACACAACACACTACACAACACACGACACACACACAGCACACACACACACAGACACACACCACGGCACACACACACACGCACACAACACCACACACATATATATATATCACGCACTACGCACACCACACGCACCGCACGCACGCACCACACAGCAACACACCACACTACACACACACACACACGACACACACACACACAACACACACACACAATACATACACAGTATATATAATATATAGTAATATATATATATAATATTGCTTTATTAGCAGTTGTATCGAAATAGACCGACAATGGACGCATCTTACAGACACGCATACACACGAACGCACGCATTCACACACGTATGCACGCACGTATACGACCCGATAGTGAGTGTCATCAACAGCAGTTAGCGGTTTTTTTTATTAAGCATAGGCGTGTTTAACTTCTAGGTACTCAAATTCCTATCTAGATCCCTCTCATCTCAACCCGTCTCTTCTCGACTGCAATAAAAAAAATACTCAGTACAAACACAGCGCGCAGGCACGGCTAAGTGGCTACTTCTGTGAGTGTAGTGCGAGCGTATGAAAACTCCACTCCACTTGGTTACTTGGTTAGGCATACAATGCCTCGGCAGACCAATGCGCATGCCGCCACTCGGACGATTTAAAACTACACGCAGGCAACTTTATGTGTGTGCATCTTATGTGTGTGTCGTCGGTTGTCTGCGCGGTGAAAGCATTTTCGTGGATAATCGCAGTTAATCATCGAAAAGGCTATCGTTATTATCGGCTAAAAGTTGCCATATACTGTTAAAGGTAAGTAGCACGGAGATATATCTATTGGTTATTGATCTTCGATGAAGCGTTTGCGTCGGCATTGCGGCATACCATTGTTACGTGGTGATATGTGTTCACGTCCATGGTAGCATACCTTTAAACATCGTGCTAAACATTAACCTAACTCTATACGCATATATTTTAACACTTTCTTGAAACTATCTTTCGCGAACTGATTTAGTGGTCTGTGTTGCCATAATGCGCAACGCGTAAGTGCAGGGGCGTCGAGTTCATATGTCAACCAGAATTACGGCGGCAATACCCCTCTCCCCCTGTCTCGTCTCTCACTAGTAACATAAGCTTCTTATGTCTGTTTGCGTTTACTCGCCGCATCGTATGGTATTAAGTACCGCATATGTCGAAATTCACACTGGAACGCTGCGGCGATAGTGACATATGTTTTCAAGCTCTATAGGCGCGATGATGTACGCGTGAGACATTTACTGTATGTTTTTATCAGCGATAGGAGCCAAGCTTAGCCGTCAGGCCGCAATTTTTTAGGTTTCCTTGGCCTCCTAGCTTTTTTTTCTGGATATCTCGAATAATAATTATATTGATTTAATCGTGATCACGGGTATTTGCCTGTATGTGTCAATTTAATTTCCCATTCACTATATGGACGATGCCACTGCTTCTAGTTGCTAGACATCGCCATGAGTCCCACACCAGCGAGCATTCCACCCTGTCCAAGATCGACCGGACTTTGGAGCTGTGGATATGTGACAAACTTACGGAATATTATACCGCGTTGCCTAAACTCGCAGACGCACACACAATTTGTGCCCGGATGTAGCGTTAGGAACTACGTACCCTTTCAGATAATAAAATGATAGTGAATTAAATCGAATTATATTCGTCCTACTTTGTATAAAGAAGGAATTCGACCTGTTTACCTATCGACCTCTCCTATAGCTGTTCATACAATGCCACTGCTCGCAAACCAATTCACGATTTATTACACACCCGTACGCGAACGCGCGCGAACGCACATACGTAGTGAGTGTGTAATCATAGACGATTATATCAGCAAATATCCCAAGCATAGATCGCATGTGTGCTCCACTGGTTTCTGACATTGCCTTGCGAACGAGTGCCAACTTCTCACAGCTCTTATTGTATATTCGTTAATTAAGGTTTATAGCCGAGGAAGACGCAGTTGTACGCGCGCAGTACTCGTGTAGAAGAGTAGAGCAGCAACTCTTAGCATCACCACGGGCTGTCAAAGGTGAACACCGTGAGAGATGCGGCGAGCTAAACCTCCCTCTCGCGCGCGCGGATTAACTCTTCACTAATACGTGACGCCTGTTACGCAGGCATGCCCACCACCGCGACGACTGGCTCTCCGTCCTACTTCATCAGCAGCTTCACGTCGGACAATGGGATGACACTAGATACGGCAGTGTCGGCGACTCTGAAGCCACGGGGCAGAAGCCGAAGGCTTATTGCCATATGCATAGCGGCAGCTGTTCTGGGCTTGACGCTACTGGGCGTCATACTGGGTAATGAACTATTTACTATATATCTTCAGATTGGTTTACCTCTCTGATAGCGTACGATGGCCTCCGGATTATTCGTTCTGGGCTGACACAGCGTAAATAGTACAGCTATGTAGTTTCGTATGACCGACAATCTTACAGTGTATAAGGGTAGCGTGCGGTGATATAATTGGATGTATTCCTACATTGGAGCCGACCGCCCAGTGTTTCAGATATGTTTAGGATGCAGAGTTTAGGATGCAGAGCTGTAGTGTGGGCACATGGTGGCGTCAGCGGGGTTTACGATAGGATACATGAGCGCCCTCGTGTTAGAGTCATGAATAGGTATATGGGGTAACGGCGGAGACTGTAGTAGCACATTTTTTATTAGAAGACTCTCCGACGGCCAGTAAAGATCGCCGTTGTTAAGACTGTGCTTACGGTGATTGATTTAATATGGCCAAAAGTTTACAAAACTTGTCGACGTAGCGTCGAGAGTTAAACCACGTGCTATTTTGTCCACTAGTTTAGAGCGACTAGTTAATCACCCAATTTTTTGTATTTACACTATCGACCTTTTGCTAAAAAATCAGTAAACGTGTTTAACTCATCAACTTTTCAGTTAAACGTCGGTAGTTAATCTAGTATAATATGTTTAATTTAACGAAAACTACGCGATCTTTACTCCGCGTAGTGTTTACTCTATTAACAATCATCCTGACCTTCAAACAGCTAGCGTACATAAACAAAACCACATGTAGGATTAAATTTAACGACGACAAAAAACGAGCATCCACAGAGATCCACTTTGCCTCTTCCGGTGGTACGATTCTTGGAAGGATAATGATCTTCTATCTTCCTTCTTTTTTCAGGTGTCACTATCAATAAAGATTCACACTCACCACCTCCATATCCGATTATCACAAATGAAAGTTATAGGTTACCAGATGCCCTAGTACCTCTACATTATAACATAACTATTCAGGTAGGTTTGGAATTAAATAGCCAGTCAGTCCTTCTTCTGTAGATATATTGTCTTAGCTCATGGAGATGAACGATATTAATGCTTTCCTTCGGGCACTCTTTCCCCGCCCCCGCCCCTGCCTTCATTATCTCTCGCTATCTCTCTCTCTCTCTTTCTCTCTCTCTCTCTCTCTCTCTCTCTCTCTCTCTCTCTCTCTCTC
>NW_014577620.1:51921-57210 GCF_000485595.1 Priapulus caudatus | reverse complement strand
CCTCGTAAATTATCTGACAGCTCACAGTGGATCGTCGGCAGATACGGACGACCTCTGGACTGCGATACAACAGGTACGTTTGTATATATATATATATACATATAAGTGCGCACGAATATTGTATTCGAGTAATAAAAGGACAACCGCGTCAACTCCACAGCGCACTAGATAATCCGCTATATCACTAATAACAACCGGCTGCAGTGACTGTGCAATTAATTTTGCTGTCCGTAAATATACGCGAACACGTATCAGGATGTTTCGTTTCCTATTTTTTTGTTTTTGTTTTTTACATCCCTACAGTAGTCTTATGATGTCCGATGAATGCTTGTCTACTGCAGGTATACTCATGTATACTTCTAGTCACGGTGCATTTTATTATATACTAATTCACAATTCGTAAATACACTTTCTCATAATCAGACGCGTTCTGCATGTTGTAATAGGTACATTATTGTAGTCTAAGAGAGACAAGCTCGTATATTTATGCGTTTCAAGGCCCTCTCAGTTTCGCCACAGAAAAAGCCCACCAATGATTGCTCCCGCGCGCCGTTTTAGCGGTCACCTTACAGCTCATGTTGCATTTAGCAACACATTTCCCGCGTCAAATAAATTAGTTTTTTTTATAGCCCGATGGATAGAATTGTATTCGCAGCACATATGAATGCCATATCATGTTCTTTTAATAATAATCCAACCAACTTTATATATCTTCATGCATAGGCTGTAGATGCTGATCACGTGAACATTGACATAAAATCTGTGATGGACACTTGGACCCTACAGCCTGGTTACCCTTACGTCACCGTGACAGCGGAAGACGACTGTTATGTGTTTACACAGCATCAATTTCTAGAGGGTCAACGAAGGAGATTACAGGCAAACAATTCCACTTCTACAAGCCCGAGGTAAACCATAGCTGCGACAATGGAAACCTCACAATATTTAGGCTTCGCCTCGTTACAAAGCCAAATTAAAAGCTCGCGAGCTTAGAGAGTTAGCACGATTTAACGCAACTGAAGAGCAAACACGAGTTAAGTTTAACGATAACACGAACAGGAGAACTGAAATTGAAATGTACTTTTGTGCAAAACGTGAACTCTGTATGCTACCGACCCGTGTCCACTTCTTACAGCGATGCAGAGAGCGGGATCTTGTATGCGATACCCCTGTTTACAAAACAGCAGGAGCAGCCAAACAGCAGGCCGGAAGTCTATTGGTTAACAACGAAATCATGTACGCCAACATGATCATATGATATAACAATAACAGTACGGGTTCTTAACGGAATTATACCTAGCACAGTAATTGTGATTATTTGGCAAATGCGCTCGAAACCATATGACGTCATGAAGGCGCGCACGTTGATATTAAGGCGTGTGTGAAGTTTTAAGTTACGGCAAAACTATCAGCTGCCTTTCTCGACCAAAATTTTTAACGAATTTTATAATCTTGTGCCCTGATTACAGTGAAAATACGAAAGGGAGAGCTGGACGGCGAGGCTTGGCAATTGGTGAATAAGAACGCAGCAGGATTCTACAGAGTTCTGCATTCTGAAACGGAATTTCTCAGTTTGGTGCAGTTACTAAAAGCTAACATAACCGTAGGTTCTGGATAGGTATATAGCAACACGAAACGTGTGGCGGCTACACAAAGCAATGTTGCTGCGATGTAAATTTGTTTTTACGTCTGTCATTGATAATGGTTTGTTCATTTGTGTCGCACGTTGTTTGTGTATAAATCTTTCGCAAAGAAAACAAGCATTCGCAACATTAGCCACGTAAAACAATCGTGAATATCTCCACTGTGTGTCAACGATGGTTATGCCTAATTACATTATTCGGTATAGAGCGCTGTTTGGTTACTCCCTATGACGTTCATCTATCTTTGATAGGCTGTGGACGTGAGGTCTCGGGCGCAGTTTATCAGCGACACCTACAGTTTCGCATTCTTGTTACTCCACCGCCGCGCAGCAACACGTGACCACATGCATATCTATTCCGCACACGGCTAATTCTCTCGCCAGGTTCACCTGGGGCCGCACGCCTCGACGCAGCTACCCGCGAACACGTCGACGTTTCACTTCCACGGCAGCGTCGACATCACGATACGATGTGAGAGCAGCACCGCTCTCGTTCTTCTTCACAAGCACGCCGAGCTGCTCCACGTCGCCAACGTCAGCGTCGTCGCCGCCACGCGTGCCGGAGTGCAGAGCCGCAGATGTGTCGACTGGAAACTGTTCCCGATGTATGTACTGAAATCGAAAAGTCGTGGCTTCTAGGCGACGGGGTAACGGTTCCCTCGTTACGATTTTCGAGAAAGAATAATTAAACGAAGGAGAAATAATAATGAGAAAAAGTATAATAAATGTTAATAACCCTAACTCGTAGGTATAATGATGAAAGCGTTAATACCTAGTCCCTAATTAAAGAACTGTTGCCTGCAATGTGACCATTAAATTACTAAAAAATATCCAATGTAAAAAAAGATAGTAAAGACTATGTCATGCCTTATCTGGGTTTGATAGTATAATTCAAAATCGCGAAATACTATAGTGAACTCGTTATGTTATTTTCTTGTGCATAACTAGGATAGTAGCTTCTAGGGTAACAAAGAATGCAGCTATTCTCTCAATTTTGAATAAAAAGAAAAATTACATGCCCAACAAATGTAATTAACTTAATAAAATAAGTGTAATTAAATCAGCATGTAGTTATTCGTAAAGTCCACACCTCGAACCAGTTTTCTGTCTCACTATGCACGTTAATTAGGAGCTATAGTTCTTCCTCGTCATTAGTCAGCTGAGTCACGACAATGTCACGACATGACATGTCATTTTACCAAGACATTTTTGCAAGTTACGAACCTAATGTAGTCTAACGTACGTTCCAGTGAGTGGTGCAAGCGGCAGGTCGTGCACTCTTTGTTATGCAACATTGTTAGATTACACTTTAAATTTCGTATATGAGATAATACGTCTGTGAGTGGAACTAGGTTTTACATGAATCTATACATGGTTACACATTCCATATTGTATTCGTGCCTACAGAATTATATCCGAATTTTTCTCGGAAATGTTTAACAATTGTCTTCGTCGTACGATTCTATATCAAGTCAGCCATGACATCAACAGTCTATTCACAATATATCGAGGAAATTGTATAACTGCAATTAGTAACTGGCGTCGTACTACTAATGAAATGATACATGTAATTTACGAACATGGTAATTTCCCAACAGACATGACATGATCGGCTTCTATCTTGATGATTACCTCATGGAAGGGGAGGAGTACAAGTTTACTCTTAGCTTCCAAAGTCGATCAAACGAAAACCTAACGTTGTCTGGTCTATACCCGAGTAGTTACGTCGACTCGATCGGAGTGACAAGGTAACGTACATTATTGGATGAACGCGCTGACGTGAAATTGCGCTATTTTTATTGAGCGGATTGCCAAGCTTTTCTATTTCGTGTTAAAAGTGCCTCTCAGCTAATCGAGATATCTCGTGAAAGAACGGAGCTACGCGATAATATTATTTGTGATATACTGTCATAGTGAAGAATTAATCATATGTTCTATAATGGACTCTAGTGTTGAAAGGTCCGATGTGGGGGTTTCAGGGCGTGCTCTGAACGATAAAATTACTTCAAAATTAAAATTGAAATGCGGAATAGACGATGATACATTGAACTAAAAACCCCATTAGTCGCGTTTCATATGTTTATTCCATGAATCATATTCTGGTAACTGGCCAAAAGCAAGCTGCCGTGGTATGTGTGAAGGCAACACGTGCGTATAGATGTCTTCATAAATATTCTCGCTTAGAAAGTTGGCAGAACAGTTGGTTGATGTGGATGCGTCTAGGTCTGTGAAAGCCACACCTTTGCTATTTTTGTAGCGCTCAAGAAGGAAAGCTCTAAATTGCAAAGCTGTAGACACATGCGCATCACACAACTATTTTGCTAGGTTTCTGGCCGTAGTCCGTTAGCCATACAGTCGGGTGACATATAAAAATTAATTCTGCCAATGAAGACTTGCCTCGTTGTATTATTTATTTGTAATCAACTTCGGCCCTGATGTAGCGTATATAGCACCTGCCTTGTCGACTGAAGCGAATAATCGGCCGTTTGGGGGCGCTGACTCCTGTAGAATATAATTTCTTTTGATAAAATATAGTTATTTTAACTAAAATCATAAATTGTATATTTAAACTGACATTGCGTAAAGTTACTGTTATTTAATTAGCATAGTTCTATTATAGTTTACGACAAGAAGGGACTCGCTCACGCTTGCTCTGTTCGCACTTATCCATTATATGAATGTAACGCGCGCAGGTACATTGCCGTAACGCAGATGGCGGCAACGCTGGCGCGGGAAGTATTTCCTTGCTGGGACGAGACGAGATTCAGAGCCACGTTTCAGTTGACTCTCATACATGACGAAAAGCACATCGCCTTGTCGAACACCGACACAGCGCATCAGCGAGCGTGGTAAGCCTAAACGTTATACATGCAAGGAGGAAGACACAGCCACGTGGTCTCAAACCCGGTTACCTTCTGTAACACAATCGTGTTGAGCGGTTTCACAAAAATAGTGGTTATTTATTACGAAAAATGTTTTTATCATAACGAAAATTGGCTCTGATCAATGATTTCCTTACATCAGATGACATTTGCTTACTTTAACGTCTTCCGAATCTTTCCATTATCCGTGTGTTTAGTCGTGTCTTGTTTACGACAGACCGCTTACCGTCCAAGTGTTGTTGGTTAGTAGATCTGCTGCGAGGATCTGCGCGTAGATCTGATGCGAGGCTCAATTTCCCTGCTCCACCTTACACTCTATCGTTATTTCGTACTGTGTAATGTTACCTTACGTCGCGGCATGTTACGTTACGTCACGTCGCGGTACATTACGTTAGGTTAGGTTACGTTACATTGCGCTACTTTATATTACGCTACGTTACGTCATGTCACGTTACATTACAATGTGTTACGTTGCGTTGCGTTACATTACGCCGTGTGACCTTGCGTTGCGTTGCGTTGCGTTGCGTTGCGTTGTGTCGCGTTCTGCTGTTATGTCATGCTATGTTCTGTTATGTTACGTACGCAGGAGTAAAGGTTGGGTAGCCGACACATTTGAGCAAACGATAGAGATGCCTACATATCTCGTAGCGATCGTCGTGTGCGACTTTTCATATAAAGCGAAGCGAAGCATTCACGGAACCATGGTATGTCATATTGCCAGATTATAACAGGGTTTAATAATGACAAATTGTCATTATTAACCCC
>NW_014577620.1:49500-51307 GCF_000485595.1 Priapulus caudatus | reverse complement strand
TGTTGTTGTTGTTGTGTTGTTGTGTGTGTGTGTGTGTGTGTGTGTGTGTGTGTGTGTGTGTGTGTGTGTGTGTGTGTGTGTGTGTGTGTGTATGTGCGTGCGAGCATCACCATGCAGCGCATTATATTCCTCACGTCTAGAGTAATTACTACTGGAACCTGATGATTTTCTATGGTATCATTTCATGTTTTCACAGAACGGGTCTGATGGATCAGGTCAACATACTTATATCAACGGATTTCCTAGAAAAAGAAACGGAATATATCACGTGGTATTTCACCCAGTCAGCTCTTTACTACATAGATCTAATGCTGAGCAGCCGGGATGTATACGCAGAACTTATGGTGAGTCATAACAGCTACACAAATAATGTACGTGCGTGCATACGTGTGTGCGTTCGTGCGTGCGTGCGTAATCGTGTATATGTGCGTAGGTATGTGCGTGTGTGCGACCGTGTACGTGCGTGTGTGTGTGTTTGTGTTCGAGCGTGTGTGCGCTTAAATATTTCCGTTTTGACGGTTACGATTAATAAAAAAATAACGTTTCAGCAGAGCAGAGCTTAAGCATAACTCTTGCTTTACCTGTAGGCGTATATGCGAGTAAAGGTGGGCCGGTTCTATGACAGTGTGAGCGGTTTGAATATGACACACCGCGATAGTGATATGACAATGTAAGTGAAGCGCGGCTTAGTATGTTGTTTGCTTGCATACGCAAGTGCGTGTGCATGCGTGCGCTAGCTTGCTTGCTTGCTTGCTTGCTTCTTTGTTTCTTTGTTAGTTCGTTCGTTCGTTTGTTTGTTTGTTTGTTTGTTTGTTTGTTCGTGTGCGTGTTTTTGCATCTCTGCTTACTGAGTGAGTGAGTGAGTGCGTGTATACGCGCGTGCGTGCGTGCATGCGTGCGTGTGTGTGTGTGCGTGCGTGCGTGTGTGCGTGCGCGCGTGTCTCTCTGTGTGTTGCCCAACATAAATCAACGTGGGATGTTTCTCTCTCTCTTCGTTATATCCCAGATTGAAGCGATCCGTTGCTGTGGATGTGGCCTGTGGCAGTAATCTCACACAATGCGTGGATAGTGCCGAGTCGCTGTTCACCGTTTGGGCAACGAACCACACTAACAGGTGAATATGCAGCCATTGCAGCCAGGACAAATGAGGTAGCGGAGACAGGGGGCCGGGGATTGAAACGAAGATGGCGAGGAGAGGAGAAAGGCGAGGAAAATTAGGAGAAAGAAGGAGAGCAGAGAGAGGAGGAAGGAATGAGGAGGGAGCGAGAAGAGGAAGGAGCGAGGAGGAGAGAAGAGAGGAAGAAAGAGCGCGAGGCGAGGGAGATATGGTGTGAAGTGAACGAGAGATGAAGATGATTTGGAGATGAGTACAACCTATGTACGCGTATAGGATTAGTATAACATAGTTCTCACGACCCTCGTGTTTGTTAGTGTATCCAATAAAAAGCTACTGCATTTGTATTAAGTAACATCTCATAGCTTACATTCTCATCCGCAGCATAGATGTCAACTACGAGCAATACGTCTCGTGCGCGGCGGTAAGACACGGCGACTCGTCGCTAGCCGAGCTGGCGCTGCAGCATGTTACCAGTGGTTCCAAGTATCGCCACCAGATGGCTAGAGCTCTCGGATGCTGCCTAAACGCGACCGTAATGCAACGGCAAGTTTGTGCATTGTGTGTCACGTTACACAACATATGCAACTTATATACTGTATACATAACTTATATAGTTGATATCTAACTAATACAGCGGTAGGGGGGGGGGTAGGCAGGTTTTTATTTTGGGGGGGGGGGCGGCAATGTATG
>NW_014577620.1:47027-48443 GCF_000485595.1 Priapulus caudatus | reverse complement strand
TGTGTGTGTGTGTGTGTGTGTGTGTGTGCGTGTGTGTGTGAGAGGGAGTGTGAGAGAGGGGGAGAGCTTGGGAGGGCTAGTGCGTGGAGAGGAAGGCAGGTGCCAGAAGAAGAAGGCAACGAAGGGGGGATGGAAAGTGCGCACAGAAGTAGTTAAGATGGAAGAAATGTAGAGTGATAAAGAGAAGCGTAAACGGTAGATGATTCAAAAGGGGGAGGAAGAAGAAGATTGAGAGAAGGCGCGAGATTGAGAGGGAGAAGATGGATAGAGCCCAGACGAGAACTACTTCGTAGGAATTCGATAAGGTGTGTGCATGCGATCTTCAAATACATTAGCATATGACTTGGGTTCCAACCTTATAAACCTAACATCCATAACATTTTTACAGGGATATATAAGATTTTAAGCGTTTTTTTTAATATGATTTAGGTTTGGCGAGCAAAATCTTGCGGCCATTGTTGGGACTGTTGCGGTCGGATTTAACACAGTTGCTGATATAGACGAGGTAGTATTCATAAATTTATATGTATGACATATTTATGATGCATGGCTATAAAAAAACGCTAATAACGTACACATTTCGTAATAACATGTGTTGATTTCAATGCCGTATATTTAGAGGTCAGAAGTAACAATATAAAGTCTAGTTTCCGGTTACGTTCGTGGATTTAACTTGCATCTTGTGTTTTGTTCACTCAGTTGAATACAGCTTCTGAGCAGCATGCAGACCATACAGATGTGTTTTGGATGGCCATCCACAAAACAGAGGAGAACATCGAATATATGACAGAGAACGAGTGGGCTCTAACTGCATTCCTCAAACAATAGCACATCGTAACTCGCTCTAGGAAATAAGACAGTGAGACTGCATAACCAAGTGCCAACGTTTTTTTAATGTCTTCAACAGCAACGAATATTATTAATGTTATATGGTTAATTATTAATGTTATATGGTTAATAATTGTTATTATGATTAGTGAGGTGATGTTTCAGTATCAAGGATGCAATCACTAGACTTTTTTGAAATACCAGGGAATTACGATATATGTAACAATTCTAAAACAATGATAGCCATGTATAATTTATATAGATTTGTTTTGTAAATTTGTGAATGTAAATATCACACGGGAATAAAGTTCTGTACTAACGAAATAGAAGTAAAGTCTATTTGCCTTGACCAAAATGAGTACTAACTGTGTAGAGTGTGTGTAATGTGGGATATACCAAATTCTTAAAATCGTATGGCTACAACTATCACAAAACTAGTTAGCATATTACCATAAACATATCTGTACAATGTATATATATATATATATATATAGAGCGAGAGAGAGAGAGAGAGAGAGAGAGAGAGAGAGAGAGAGAGAGAGAGAGAGAGAGAGAGAGAGAGAGAGAGAGAGAGAGAGAGAGAGAGAG
>NW_014577620.1:41271-44405 GCF_000485595.1 Priapulus caudatus | reverse complement strand
TGCACATATTATAATTCAGCATTAATTTGTTTTCTGCTCTTACTAGCATTACCGAATCACCTACAAGCTCCACTAGGGCGTGTATAGGCATAGTTTGGCATAGCTATAAGTAGCGTACCCCCGTGAGAGATTGGTATAACTGCCACATATATCGACTGCCCTTCGAAAGAAGGATGGGAAGACGAGAGTGCGTCATTTGCAAAGAAGCAGCATAAAAACTATGAGAGCACACAACTTCAAAAACGGATGACGGCAACTGGGTACGTCTTATAAACCGTATAACCGTATATACAAAGTACATAATATATTTATGAAGTAGATAAACAGTTGATAATATAACAGTTTATGTGCGCTTGATGACATCATGAGGGAATAGAAACTATATTTCGCTCCTGGTAGTATCACGGGCACAGAGGCTTTCTTATAGTTACGTGTGCTACAAAGGTTTATGTGTTACGTACCTGCCGTATAAACCGAGTATATAATTGATAACAGTTCAAGTAAAACAACAGCTTCTTGTGATTTTTACATGCAGAATATCTAACGTGTGATTTACTAATGTAATATCTCTAGGACCGTAGTCTGAGTTAATTCCTAGTAAAGTGGAGAGACTGCTTAGGTATACCTCGAGAGGGGTGAAACTCCGAGTTAAGCGCATAGTGAGGCGAGGGTGGGTCTGATAAGTTACATACACTTTTACACACGTAGACCTCTACACTTATTTTTAGGGTTATTTACATTTATTTGGAAATTACTTTACGTGTCTTCTAAAACTAGGAACGGCTAGTCATCTTTTCCCCCAAAGGCTACGACCGTGTGAGTGGACCTGGAAACCTCTCAAATGTGGTATACCGAAACGAATATTCCGGCGGCTGCATAACTTACTTGTCCTGTTAGTTTGGGTCGCGCTCTATCCGTGATGTCGTACTGGCGTATGTCACCATGCACCCAGTTACTCAGGTACAGATATTTGTCATCCATCGAGATCAAAATATCCGTAACAATGCCTTCAAAAGAGTACAAAAAACAGTTATTGGAAATGCTACAAACTTGAAAGTTTCTTGAGTGGGAGCCATAGGACGTGTTGAAAAGTTTCACTAGAAATGTTGTCACAATATAGTATATACTTGCGCATTATCATCGCGTAAATATCCCAATATAGCATAATAATCATGAAATACCTGGCATCTCAGGAAACAACCATCCGTCTACCTTCTTCGGTGGAATAGCGATAACCTTCTCCGTTGCCCATTCTCCTTCCTATAGAAGTTACACGAGACACACACTGAATTTAATATATAAATATATACATATATATATATATATATATATATATATATAAATATATATACGTGGGTGTATATTTATTTATTTATATACATCAAGACGGAGGCAGCTAATTTACTCACCCAGGTAGAATTTTTCCTGCTTTTACTATGGTTTATTAGGAAATTCTTGGCAGCAAGTATTTGCTGCCGACGTTGAGAGCAGGCAGCAAACTGGCAATCGTAAGTAGGAAAATTGCTGCTTGCTGCCCTTAATTTCGAACCCTGGTGATGTTATGTCATTGCTGACATACTTTAACTGCTTTTGACACAGGTATCTTTCGCTCTCACTCGAGCAAGCGATGCCGTTGATAGAGTCCATGAATATTTTCGCGTATGCATCAAAATACCACGAAGGTCGACAGATGGCGTGGCAATACATTAAAGACTATTTCTACGAGCTGGTATCTAGGTAAGTTGGCGCAAAAAGAGAAGGAAAACCTACAAACGAAAAAAAAGAAAAGCGTGAAGCGCGCGCGCGCGTGTGTGTATGTGTATGTGTGTGTGTGTGTGTGTGTGAATATATATATATATAATATATAATATTAATATATGTAAATATATATGTGAAATATATCGTTCAATAATGTATGTAAATATATATATGTAATATAATAATATATGTATATATGATATACCAGTGGGCTACGCAGGGGGGTGTTTGGAGGTGGTTAAACACCCCCCTGCCTCTGTCCTAACAACACATTAAAACAAAAAAAGAGGAGAGGAGAAAAGGGAAGAGAGGAGAGAGAGATGAGAGGAGAGACTGAGAAAGGAAGTGATGGGTGTGCCTGTGATGTGTGAGAGAGAAGGAGAAAGAGAGAAAAATGAGAGGAGGGAGAGAGAGAGAGGGAGAGAGAGAGAGACGACCGAGAGAGGAGAGAGAGAGAGCTTGTGTGTACATCATAAATCATTGTGTGTGAAGAGAGGAACGGAGAAGAGGAAAAGAGGAAAAAGAGAGGGAGAGAGACAGAACGGGCCCTATTATCCGTTTTTAAGTTCTTAGTCATTCTGGTCAAACACCCCCCTTCGAGCCTGTATAAGAACAAGGTCACCGTAGATAACGACCAGGGTAACGGAGTGGATACATAATGAATGAGGATTAGGAACCCCAAAAGTCGATCTGCCTGCATGCCTAGCGTAATCGCGATGTCGTAACTTAAGGAATCTTCGCTTCTCATACTGCTACATCCATATACACTTCTGGTTACGTTCGCCTCGTTCAAAGGGACGATTTAATTGAGCTCCACGCAAATCGCGTAGCTCAAAAGAATATCCTCTACTTCTACCTGACAATAGACGAGTATTCTAAAACATGACATGAAACTGCGTTGAACGATTCCACGTTTTCTGTGCCATTCTTTCATCATAAAAAATATTTTGGAACTCTCGTTAGGTACGTAAAATGACGAAGAGTCGGATATCATTAAATATGTATGATACGCAGGCGGTATCTTTGAACTTCGTTATTTGTTTCTGAACCCTTTAACAAGTCCGCAGCGACAATTATTTCCCCGAAATGTCTGAAGAGCGGGCGGTAGACATGAACCAAAGGTATTTTTGGTCGCTTATTAAGCCAATAAATCGGATCGTGATACCCAAGGAACGTTAGTGATGACCAAATTTTCACGCAATAAGAGGTAATCGAGAAGAGTGAGCGACTTCGTATGTCGCCTGCTCCGCAATAGATAAAGATTACTTCGTTGCAGATCGATCCGAAATCAACTCGGCGGGGTAAGGTTCTGGGAATAGGCTCAAGGAAAGCACAATACCAGATATCGAGAAAACGTAGGAGCGGCGAAAAAATCT
>NW_014577620.1:37648-41246 GCF_000485595.1 Priapulus caudatus | reverse complement strand
ATATATATATATATATATTTACGGTAGCCTATTATTAAACGATATATAAATGCTATGGGAGGGTTTATTCCATTAATAATCCACCTAATTAACCTGTTGGCAACAGTTTCGAAAACTGGTCAAAACGTTGGCTAACAGGAATTACGTGGATTTTGTCGTAGAATAATATAACTTCTAGTATCACCGCGAAATATGATGAACATACCCCCGAGAGGTCTGAATGAGCTTACGTTCGTTTTGTAGAACCGTATGACCGTGGAGCTATAGGCACAGCCCACGTAACCGATAGGTACGTCAGGATCGTGAAGGAATCGCACTTCTAACGGCATGATACCATCACTACCCATGTCGATCCGCTTTATCAGTGTCTTCTCGTTCCAATTCCAGAAGTTCAGATGCGTTCCGTAAAGGCCTGATCAAAATAATACGCATACCATACGATATTCCCCTAATAGGTAAAAGAGATGGGTGTTCAAACATATATTGTATAACATATATTTATATAATTATCTACATACTATTAAATCAGGAATGAATAATAGAGATCTCTATCATTCACTCCTGATTAGATGTATATGTTGTTACTACTATTACTATCATTATTGTGTATTATCCTGTTTGTATATTATATGATTTCTATTGTTTAAACTACGTGGGGTAGTACAATCATTTTTTATTTGATACATTGTCACCTTCACGAAATGAAATGTAATACAACGTCATACACTGTCACACTCGTGGCACTACGCAGTGGTACACGGCTTGATAGACCACTGGCATTAAAAAGTAGTGTGTTCCACCACGTACTCGGCTAATGAGTATCTGGTGGGGTTAACTACCTAGACAAACAACGAAGAACAATTAAGTCAATCAGCACTGCTTCCTGTGTGGCTTACGCACTCTCTTTGGTGTAAATTGTAACGACTTAGGGCAAGGGTAGGAAGCCGGGCAGTTCTTGGAGTAGGGTAATCTGGGGAACACCTTTGTTTGATACCGCAGCACGCGAGACTCTATGCCTACCATTCTTGAGGTGTTCGGGGTTGAACCCGCTTTTGAAGGCGCGCGGGGAACCCCACTCTGACGATACCATGATGTTATGACGCGGCTGATACCAGAAGTCGTAGCCGAACGGAACGTCATCTTTTTGCCACTTGCCCTTTACGGTGAATGTCTTTCCATCGAGAAGAACGAAACCACCTGCCAATGTAATTTGTTAGTGTTAAAACCGCTATAGGTCATTAACAAATGATCTGCGACAACTATAATCCCGGTCACAGGCAAACCTAGCTAGGGGGCCATCAGGGTTATGCCCCCGCTTCGTTCAAGAATCAATTCCTTATTTTAAAAAAACGAGTGAAAAAACGCGAGAAAATCATATATGAGTGCTTCAAAGCTCCGTTTTATTAATTGTTTATTAAGTTTAGCGTTCACTAAAAGTAAAGGGAAGAAGTTGTCGTAGGAAGCGTGCACCAGAATGCGCGACTTTACGTTGCTATGGAGCTTACAGCGCTCTCCTAGCCCTAGCCCTAGCTCTCTCTCTCTCTCTCTCTCTCTCTCTCTCTCTCACACTCTCTCTCCCTCCCTCCCTCTCTCTGTCTCTCTCTTTCTCTCTCTCTCTCTCTCTCTCTCTCTCTCTCTCTCTCTCTCTCTCTCTCTCTCTCTCTCTCTCTCTCTCTCTCTCTCTCTCTCTCTCTCTCTCTCTCTCTCTCTCTCTCTCTCTCTCTCTCTCTCTCTCTCTCTCTCTCTCTCTCTCTCTCTCTCTCTCTCTCTCTCTCTCTCTCTCTCTCTCTCTCTCTCTCGCTCTCTCGTTGATGGTTTTTGCCCCATGACTTCTGCCCCCGTTAGCCTATTACTGGATCCGCCGATAATCTCAATACGTCTTTTAGTGCAATCTTGTGGGTCACGCTTGTCTCAGTACAGATATTTTACGAGATAGAGTAATTGTTGAACCACTGCGACAATAATTGACCGATCCAGTATTGCTAGTATCAGGTATTGCCAGGTAGTTCTAGCTAACCAACGTTGAGATAAAGGTGTTCTAAAAAGGCTGCTTAGTAACGAAGTGCCGTAGAACCGCCAATTTAGCGGTCACGCGTGAAAAACACGTAGAAGCTGGTCTAGTTTGCACAAGCTAGAAACGATATACATAAAGGATCATTACCTCGCTGAGTCGGACAGGGCAATTGAATAAGACAAGCATACCTCTTGCACGAAGGCAATTGTACCGTGCGTGCGGGCAGCGAAATTTTTTCCCTGAACCTTTCGGGCAGTACAGTGTACATTCTCATCTACAATTGTGAGTCGGGAGGGGCAAGTTGGTGAACAAACCCCAGTTGGTGTGTGGTTGGGACAGTTATAGAAACTGGAAATGTGCGGCTTAAAGCCGAATCTTAACTGATACTTTTGTACAAAAATTGCCTAATTACGTGTATTAGTAGGCTATCTCTGTGTCGGCTGGCTGTGGCTCGAGCTGCTACATTTGACATTTCCTTGCTTGTAACCATGTTCAGTTGACCGGAGCAAGTAACCTTGACCATTTCTCATCTACCTACTGTGGATATTCTAAATGTGATGGGACAATTTTTTTGGGACACCCTGTATATTCTTGTAAGGATGCAAATAAAATATTATTTTTAGCTTTGCTTGAGATACTAGTACTAGAAAAAGAATTAAATGATGGTACTGTACATGTACCTGATACATATAATAATAAAAATAATAAAAAAAGAAGAAAAAGAATTTCGCGTGCGGGGAACTCTAACAAGAGGACTCTGTCTGTTATTAACTGTATAACCTTTGCCATTTTCTTTGCTATCGCCCAGCGTGCTGATCATGACCTCTCCATTAGCGAGGCAGTGTGAGGTGTGAGGGACAGTCATGTCTAGCGATTCATAGTCTTCTGCTTCAACAACCTAAAACAAACACATATCCTAACCCAACAACACATCACTCAATGAAGAACCAGCATCTTGGCTAGTTCGCAGATCAATTTCTCATTATTTTGTAATATAAATTTCGTTAGATGGTGGAACGTTTTTATAGAAAGCCGTAGCCATATTTTACGCAAGAATAAACAAAATGTAAATACGTTTTAATATTTTTATAATATTTTATCACGGGTCGATTAATTAGCAACGAATACATATTCATCGGGTCACCTTGTGCAATTTCGGCGCTCGTTCATTTTCGCCGACATCGACGACGTAAATTCTGCTGCTTCCAAGACACGGCAATATCAATTTGCTTCTTGTCACTTTCGGATCGTCATAGCAACTGCTGCAAGCATCCCAACCCGAGTGATGCATCTCGTCACCAGAGTGTGGCATCTCGAGCCGATGGATAACCTAGAGACCAGTGTACCGAGTGTGCTTGACGCCTTATAAATATTAGGGTGGTCCTACGCGTGCACGCACGCACGCGCGCGCGCGCACACACACATACACACATACACGCGTGCGCATATATATATATATATATATATATATCAGGGGTTAATAATGACAAATAATGTAAATTACAAATAATTACAAATAACGTAATTACATTAACCCGTGATATATATATATATATATATATGTGTGTGTGTGTGTGTGTGTGT
>NW_014577620.1:28528-36626 GCF_000485595.1 Priapulus caudatus | reverse complement strand
ACACACACACACACACACACACACACACACACACACACAATGTATCATCGTTTGCTGTCTTGCGTACATTGAAGGTCTCATGTATACATACATGTTGAAATCGAAAGAATATGTCGTCTTTTGAAATATATTCAAGGCATAATAAATAATAAATAATATAAATTGTTACCTGGCAATAGGTTGGGGATTTTGGGTCTACATCGACAGTAGCGAGGTAGTCGGGTTTGCCCTCACTGTCGGCTGTACTGACACAGGTAGTGTAGAGAAGGCTCTCCCTTGGTCCATTCTTCACGGCATCTTGTGGACTCTTGTAACCAGGACCATGGCAGCAAGCTTGTTATGACAATTATATATTGCTATGTGTTATGCATTACTATTTATTGTTAGTCAAAATTGGCATGTACATTGAGCGCAAGTGCTTAGATATTTGTAACTAAAAGTTTTACTGCTGACATTCCCTCGCTGCTTGGAAACGTAAAATGGTGAACCACATTCGGCCCTTCTGTTGAGATTAATAATATAACTGAATGTCTACCAGTAGAAAGACATTTTGCATACGGGTATAAATTGCATTTTATACTTCTTGCAATAAAGTAACCATTGTTGTAAAATATAGTGGCGGCGGCACTAATCTGTAAGAATGGTTTCTTCAACGGAATGACGAAGGTGCGATACCAGTACGTCTGAAGACGTTATAGCAAAGTGTAAAGACTGTGTTTCACCTGGGAGAGTATGGCACACGCATCAAGGCCATACGACCAGGAGTAGTGAAGCTTCAAACGCGATCATGCTATTAGAAATTTATGTAAATTCATATCGATGTGTTGCTGGTAAATATGGATTGTTAAATAAACTTTCCTGGGGATAGATGTAGTATTTCCAACTTGAGAGAAGAAGTCAGAAAGAATGAGAAAGATGGAGACAGATGAAGAGAAAGGGTTGAGAGCGCGAGTAGGTAAGAGAGAAATAGAACGGCCGGTAGAAAGGAGGGAATATTTTCTTCACGTTTATTTTCCTTTAGATTGCTTATATGTGTCGTATCGAACACCCAGCTTTCAATTACAACTTCTTAGAGCGACCTTCTCTTGCACGATGCTCATGATGGATGTTGCAAGTCTAGCCACGGAACATGCTATCCATATACTGCTGCAGCGTCACGGTAGCGCCGGTAGCGCCGGTAGCGCTCAGTGCAATTGTCACTTGTGCAGTTGTGCATTTTGTAATTTGTAATTGCAATTGCAAGTGTGCAGTTTCAGTGCAGGGCAGACGCTGCAGTCACTAATTGGAGCTGCAATTCCACTGAATGGCATATATCCGCATTGTAAGCAGAAGCATGCGAGGTCCCAGTATAGGTGAAACACCGCCCGTCAGCGCATTTTATTACATAAGCTTTTACGATGTACCAGTACAGTACACAATCCATTATCCGATCTCTTGGGACCAGACACGTTTCGGAATTCAGATTTTTTCGGATTTTGGAATGGTAGTACAGTACAGATATACATACCGTATATCCTGCAACTAGCCAGTACTAAAACTTAAGTTTTCAAAACCAAGTTTTCAAGATACCAAGTGTTGTACCGGTACAGCATAATATGTATGAGTAATGCCAAACACTGATTAATATTTCTGCAGTGAACCTTATGCCGTAGTACCGTTGAGTCCCTGGAGCGGGGGGGGTGGGGCACTCGCCTCGAAACTGCGGGTAGGGGCGTGCCTCCGACGGAGTGACCTTCGAAACACCTGACCCTTCGTCGCAAAACCGCTTTCGCGCCCAAATACACCCTGTTTCAATATGCTGCCGCACTACAAGCATAATACCCTGGTTGCATATTCGCACCACCTTCGCGCTTATGTCCTGTACTCCTGCTCATAATTTATCAGTGCAGATATTGGACCAATATCCTGCCTAATATTGAACCAATCATCTGCTATTTGCTCCACATATTGGCCTTGCGCCCTCGGTGGCACATTGGCCAACATTCTTTTCAATATTAGGCCAATATTAGGCCGATATCAGCTTGATGGGTGGGTATCTAGATAACCCTGTGCCAATAAAGATGTTCAGAAAATATACCGTGCCACAATAATGATGTTCGGAAAATATACCCTGTCTAGCGGCACGTCCCCAGTAGTACGTGCCTCGCGGGCGGCGAAATTTGGGCGTTGAGTAATTGTCAAGAGTAACAGATCGACGTAACCATATAGATGTAGATGAGATGATGTGCAGCCAAACGCGAGATTTGGTGTACAGGCGACCTCCACGAAAAAAACCTTCGGGTTTCGGAGCTTTTCGGTTTTCAGAATTTCGGATAATAGATTGTGTAGATCGCATCGCGCATCCAATGATGTGCACACGCCATGGCACCACTGATCTCTATAATATAATCTATTATAGATTATATTTAACATTATATTATCTATTATCTATATCTATTATAATATAATCGATTATATTATAGAGATCAGTGCATGGCACACGCTGGCACGGTGAGCGCGCGCATACGCGAGACGTTTTCGTGAAGTTATCGCGATGCCACTCGCCGGCACAGCACGTCGTGGTGGCACGTGAGCGTAAAATTGAACACGAGTGAAAAAATATTTCTAAAAGTTCGTTCGAACGGAAAAATTTCGTTCAAACGGAAATAAAAGGCTCGCTCGGTAGTCTAGTGACTAATGACTAGTGAGCCTTCGGACTAGTAGGCCTTCGGACTAGTGAACCTTCGGACCAGTGACCCTTCGGACTGACGAGCTGTAATCGCAATAAAGTGTTAAACCGTTTGCTGGCCATAGCGGGTGTAGATCCCTACTTTGGAATTGCTCGATTTAGCCCGCAAAGAAACGATCAGCCTTTCCGCTGTCCAGTTATAAGAATAGATCTCTGGTTGGTGCTGAAAAGCTATAGTTAGCCTTAGTGTAGATTAAATAAAAACCTTTTTTGAAATTCAAGTGATTACCCCTGCTTTGACAGTAGCGAGCAGGCGTGCCGAAAATTATACGACGCTGCTTCTACGTTGGTCTATAAACTTGCAGTCTATAAAATAATTATACCGCTGATTTTATTTAGGCCTACTAGCTTTCTGGTGTTGGTTTACGAGCGCCGACTCCTCGTACTCTTACTCTCAACGTGCACGATGACTAGCTACAGGGTGCTATATATGAGCGTACTAATTATACTTCGTTACAAGAAGTTCATAAATGAAGGTAAGCATAGTAATAGCTGTCGGGCTTGAGCATGAAAAGTACAATTTTACTAAACATCATGTAATGTTATATGACAAACATGTATATCCTACTCATATCTTATATATTTACATGCACACGCGCGCGCACGCACGCACGCACGCACGCACGCACGCACGCACGCACACACACACACACGCACGCACACACCCACACTCATCTAATTGTACATGCATTTCTATATTTATTGTGCGTCACCTAAGATGTCTTAAAATGTAACTTATATTGTTATAATTTAATTATGTAATAGAGTGGACCATAAAATTTTTCAATCTTGTTGTTTGTCGTAGCAATATATTTTACAACTTCCATTACGTATTTCAGGTATGCCTTAACTGCAGCAATGTTTGGGCTCCTACCGCTTGCTTTGCATCTATAGATGACATATTTGGTGATTAATATTATAAAATTAAATGTTATGTCTTTCTCAGGTTTTCCTAGTATAATATCCATGGTGAAAGCCTAATTTGTACATAGCCGCTAAGCCCAACCACTGCCGCAAGTCCAACGATAACTGTACTACGTATTCACATTCAACAAACAGGTGGATCATTGATTCTATGTAGGATCCACAGAAGGAGCATTTATCAGAATCCTTGATATTATCAAGGGCAATATATTTATTTGTTGGGAAGATCTAAATCTAATTAGAATTTTCTAAATCTAGATTTAGAATATCTTCTAAATTTTCTAAAAATATCTAGGTTGGTTCTTGCAGTCTTGCGGTGTGCTTTTATTTGGTCATCCAGCGTTTTAATTTTTTGCTCTAATGGTTTTTACAATTCACAGTTTTTCCGTTTTTTACGAGAGGCATAAGAAATGATTTTTCCTCTGAGCTAGACTAATAGCGTTTCCCAAAATAGTTGATCCGTGATATTGAGTTGAATATCTTTACATGAACAGGTTGATATGTACTCTGGGTTATAGGGTGAGGCAGCATAAATGGATTTTACATTTATTATCTCATTTTTTATTAGTTTAACAAATTCATGGTCTTTGAGTAAATTTCCAGTATCCTTTTCCGTGCTCTTCAAAAGATGTGTTAAGAGTAACATTCACGGGAGCATGGTCCGATTTATACTTCGGGAGAATATACGCATCTGAAAAAATTGGTAATAGATTCTCAGTGGCCAGAAAGAAGTCTAAGCGCGCCATTTTAATATGGTTTCTTTTTGAAATGTTGATAATCTTCATGGAATGCTCTCCATATGTCTACTAGACCCTTCTCTGCCATACCTGACAAAACTAGGTTACGTGCTCTGGGGTTGTTAACCGCTTTATAGTTAAAAAGATATTTTTTCGAATCTATAACTAAGTTCCAATCTTCGCATAGGATGTAATTTACGTTACCAAAATCTTCAATAATGTTAAATATATTTGTATAAAATTCAGGGTTGTCATCATTTGGTCCATACAGGTTAACCAATGTAAACTGCACTTGGTTTGATAAGGTAATATCTAGGATAATAAAATTTCCATAAGGGTCCATTTCACATCTGTGTATTTTGTATTCAAAACCAGTATTAAATAGAACTGCCACGCCTCTCGAGTTTGATGTGAATGGACATATAATTGCGCTTAATACCCATTCTGCCTTGACCCGATTTACAAATTTGGAGTCAATATGAATATCTTGTAGACAGCACATTTTGTTCCCGAAATCGTTTGAAGAAGTCCCTACGTTTAATTGGATTTGCCAGGCATCTAGTATTTAGAGATTGTATGTTTAACTGAGCCATTTTATTACTGTTCTGTTTAATCTGTAATAATGCTGTTGAACTATGGATAGCATTGCTGGGCACTGGGTATAACGTGGCGTATAATATTTGATGTTGTTTAGACCAAAGTACGTTTGTACAGTTCTGGAAATAACGTTTAGGACACACAGACATAAAGCCCAAACGGTAGACAGGACGTACAAACACACAGGTATAAGTGCCAACTCCTAAATTGTTGGATTCTCGTAGAAGATTACTACTGTATAGAAGCCAGACACACATACCAGACCACATATACACGTAAACACTTCCTGGTGAGAACGCCATATGGGTGAAAATTAAGACTATAGCACATCGGCTCCCATCAGTATATTAATGGTACGAAATTTTATCTGACGTCTATCCCCGTCGTACATGACTTGAAACACCAATTAGCACTTTGCGAGTATCACGATAGCTGCCCGAGCGAACTTAATGTGAACTTGTGTGAAATTATGTGAACTTATGTGAACTTGCACACGCAAGGAATACGAGAAGAAGGAACGGAATAGCGTATTACATATTTATAAACGTCATTCATATACGTAGATATCTCACCATTGTCTAGCCAGGCCCGTAGCCAGCTTTATATTGGGGGGAGGGGTGGTTCGTTTTTCAATGTTGGCAATTTGCTCGGCAGGGGCGTGTACAGGATTTGTACCAGGGGGGGTCTAACTGTAACCCAACGTTGCGAGCACGCGAAGGGGGGCCCTCCCCCAGAAATTTTTTAAAATTAGACCCCCTCAGATGCGTTTTCTGCGCGAGCAAGGGGGTGGTCCGGACTCCCTGGACCCCCCCTGTACACGCCCCTGCTCGGGCGCGAAGCGACCAGGCGAGGAAGCCAAGCGACCAAGCGGGGGGAGGGTGTGGGGGGGTGTGTTCACTGTTCACCCTCCCGCACAATGGAGATTTTGCAATTATTACACTAAAATTATTATTTTTTGCTTGGGGGGGGCTCGGGGAAGGTTCGTTCGAACCCCCCGAACCCCCCCTGGCTACGGGCCTGGTCTAGCCATGTAGTTCCACATGTAAAGCACGAAGTCACTGCGATGTTATAACCGGATTTTGCTACCGTGTAAATATATGATTCACTTCTCACGTAATGACGCAGGAAACGGCTACAGAATACGCATGCATAGCTCTTACGATATGCAATATAATGCATACCATATATTAATCCCAATTAAGTACTTACCTGCAGGTAATGTAAACATAGACATATTTTACAGGAATCCAGCTAGTGAAACTAATCTCAAAATAACTAGAATGAATAATCTGAATGATAAATTTGATAAATAATTTCAGATTATTGACTTTTGAGGATATCTATGCATGGAGGTGCGGGTGCTACCGTCATGAACTTTGAGTGAGTGACATATGAGTGAGTGATGAGCACCAATGATTAGCCTAAGTAACTGAGCAGTGTGAAATAACTGAGAAATTTGTCAAAATTCGGCGATAACAGTGGTGTTCTAGCATACATCTTAAACATAAAAATACAAAAAATACAAAAAAAATCTGTATAGGATCCCTCGTCCGGTCCACTAATTTTGCTCGATCACGTTATATCAGGAGTAAGATAATATATAATCCTATATTATCTTACTCCTGGTTATATTATATAGCCTCTTGCCTCGCAAGTCGACGAGGCAAATATTTATCGAGTGTCTTGCCGTATGCCAATAATGACGACCTATAAACCTATAAGTACGTGCGCACTGGCCAAGCCGCGCTGCCCAGTTTGATGCGTATAAATAGAAGAACAACCTTTTTATTTAAATTGCGTGAGGAGTAAAAGTGACCGAATTAAAATAGGTTATGGATAAGCGATGTAAATTATTATACAATTAAACAAATAATCATGAAAAAGATTGCCAATTGTCAAATGCGCATTAGGAGGTTTCCAACAAGGAAGGTTCGAAACTATGCTGTACAACTGATGCTCATGCCTATTTGTATAATTATAACTACAGCTCATTTAGACCAAAATAATAACAATGTCCTATGTAAGCGACTATAATATAAGGAATTGCCTTATACCGTACATATCCACTTACCACTCATTGTATAGATCAATCACGTAGCAAAATGTGGCACTTGTCTAAAATGACTACCGCTTCACCTGACCATGCAGTGCTGGTCCAAAGACTGATTGTAGTGTCGTACTCATTGGACTGTCGATAGGAAAATAAAGCTCCACCCATCGACGAGTGCTGCTGTGCCCGCCCTTTACCGTGTTGCACCACGCTTCCGTCTGCCTGTCAAAAATAGTGACAGGCCTATCAGCGCGCACATGCATCGTTCACTTTTCCGCGTGTTGTGATGGTGAGGGAAGCGTGGAAATCTATGACCATACGCGCAAATTACGCGATATATATCCTCCTTTTCGTCTGTTTCATACCGCTGCACAACAGCGATATCATGATTTATCTAACTATGTTACAAAGTGTACTAAAATGGAGATTATCACGAATTACGAAAACGGACCATTACATACGACCAGACAACTAAATCTGTTATGTGTGAATATATAGCTAGCTATACATAGACCGGCCACACCATTGAGTGTGTATACTCGCATATCAGTTTACTTTGTAACGAAATTCCGCAGCCTAGTACCTACCTAACCCCGAGTCTGACCGTGACCGTGCTTAGATAACTGTATCTGGTCTGTATTTGTACTGTATACAGGCCCCTAGCCAGGGGGGGGGGGTTCGGGGGGTTCGAACGACCCCCCCCAAGCAAAAAATAATAATATATACTAATTTTATGTACTAATGACTATTGTACACTATTGTACACGCCATCCCCCCCCCCCCCGATAATAGGTGGGCCGGGGGATGCATCCCCCCCCCCCGCTATCTACGCCCCTGCACACCTCAGACACATATCCGCCCTACTATTACAGGGAATGAAAGTGTCAATGACACTGTAGCTTACAACTTAAAAGGACACAAATGAGTGAGTAAGAAGAAGTCAGTTTTAATTGAGCAACCATCGACGTACATTATAGAAACGATTGCCATCTGTATATCGCAATAATAATTTATACACCAAAATGAATCACAATTTGTGACCGTAGATGGCGCTATACCCGC
>NW_014577620.1:23125-28511 GCF_000485595.1 Priapulus caudatus | reverse complement strand
AAATAAATAGGTTATGCTGCGTTCCGACATGTTTTGTAAATCTTTACTCTAATATACACGTTTTATCGGCATAGAGGAAATACCAATTTTGCATTAAAGATATTGTCAATGAAATCTTGTAAAACGAACCAGACGAGTGTGACACCACAGACTGTTTGTGTCTATATAATATGCTATATAATTGCCAAACCCTACCTAATTTGCATAATTTGCATTTTTTTTAAATATCAAAACCCCTAGCCCTTATTCATTCACATACCAAAAATGAGCAAAATCCGTTAAACCTGAACTGACTAATGGCAATTCCCATTTTTGCCAAAAAATTGCCGTGGCTCGAAAGTACGTCGACTGGCGTGCTTCAAAATAGGACGTTTCATATGGGAGCATAGCAGTAACAACTATACCCAACTTCAAACATGTGGGCCAAACGGTTCCTGAGTTATCGTTGACCGAAGCGAAATGTTGACGGACGGACGGACGGACGTACGACGGACGCCGGCCCATGGCAATAGCTCAGCTTGACGATGTCAAGGTGAGCTAAAAATGCGGTGTAGGAAATATGAAGCGTCGTTTCCCGGGGAGGGGGGTCACTATATATGCCGGTATTACCCCATGTGCGTTCTCACTAAAAATAATAGGCCCCCTAGTGCGAACTGCACATTGGAAAACCCTAACCCTATTGCAGACACAATTGAAGAATATCACCCCCCCTATTGCATACACAATGAAAGAGTCCTACCCGGACCCTTTTTTCTCATTGTTTGACGTCTAACATTCTTCTTCTTCTTCTTCTTTCAGTAAAGTTTAGTACTGTACATACACCATCTTCGCACTGCTTCCGAGTACTGTATATGGAATAAAAGCACAAGTTTACCTGCGATAGTATCAAATTTTATAGCGCACTCTTGCTGCCGCTGTAAGTCAGTACGAGGACGAAACATACGTCACTGCCTATTTCGTTTTGATTGATACAATATATATCGCCCTACTTATATACTCACACATGCATTTCTACAGGCCCCTGAAAGTCTTCACGATCACATTTCACGCAAGAGAACGCCCCTTCTTGTTTACTTGTTACGAGTTGTACTTCCCTCCAAAAACAAATGCAGATATATATGCAGCAAAAGCCATCAACCAAATATTCATTAAGCCTTTGTCATATGTGTATGTACTTTTACGTTTAAAAGTCTCACGTTTTAACTGTCTTTGCAAGTATACATGTTCGCTCGTCTTTGTAATTTAACAGTTTTTTGCACACATTGTATAAGATTTTTTACCCGTCTCTGACACCCTTTTCAAAAACCCCATTTGTATACGTAATGACGCTTTCAATGAAGACTATATTTAGACTAGCGAGTAAAATCCATATACCTCATAGATATTTATTTCCTTCACATCAAACACAACACATACGCAATAGGTTTACATGACCCACTGAAACCTTCCTTAGCACTTACATACACCAGCTCTGCTCAGGTAAATCCACTCGCATGCCCACGGATTGCTGTACCGAGCTTTGACACGATTCACTAGAGCACCCAGTTACGTGCGTGTTTTACGAAGTGGTAGGATTCGCGGCGTGTTCATCTAGCTCTACCGCGGTAACCCCTTGGCTCTCGCTACAGGGCTACACCGTTAGCGCTGCAAATTAGGCCCACCTGACCTCTGTTTGACCTGGCTCGTTTAGCTATTTCTGACTAATATATATATATATATATAATACATAATATATATATAGGGTTAGGGTTAGGGTTAGGGTTAGGGTTAGTCAGAAATAGCTAAACGAGCCAGGTCAAACAGAGGTCAGGGGGACATAGACCCTACGAGCGTTAGTGCTAGTATTCACCATACTAATAAGAGATGCAAGATAAAGGTCATGTCAAATACCATTAAAATTACCCATCCCCGCAAAAAATCGCCGCCTAACGTGGTGTCAAAACTTGGCAGCGTAATTTCCTCTATACAGCGTGGAAGGAACTTGTGCTTGTGCTGGGAGGGCTGTGGCAACACTGGTTGAAAAGAAGCCGATCACACCTGTCACCTGTCACTGGTCTACATGTACAACTAAAAGTCAAACCCGGCACCACACCGCAATCATGTACAACCCGTTTGCCCCGGACCACTGTGTGTAAACGAGATGAATCACTCCTCACGCAATGGCACAGGGACAGTCATCAGATTACGCACACGCAGCATAAGCAACTAGCAACTAAGTAATGCAGCACTCTTGCCTACGCAGGGTGCGTAGCTGGGGGCATTAACATGTACCGACTGCATATAGTGAGATCCAGTTACGGACCAAGTCAGGCGCACACAACAGGTACAGAGAGAGAGCGAGAGCGAGAGAGAGAGAGAGAGAGAGAGAAAGAGAAAGAGAAAGAGAAAGAGAAAAAGAAAAAGAGAGAGAGAGAGAGAGAGAGAGAGAGAGAGAGAGAGCGTGAGTGAGAGCTTGGCTACAACAATTTTATTTTTTTCGCAAGACTAGCTAACGCTTATCAGGAACCGCAGCGATTTCACGCAGATAAATGTGTGATACTCTCTCCGGCTGCTATAGAGAGAAGGCAATTGTTGCCGATATGTAGACCAAGGGCATTCAGAGTCCATGTCGTTATCGAGCAGGAGTAGTACCAGGATCCCATGACCGCCAATCACTGAGGTTAGACCGAGCAATTCTTCAGATGCCAATTGTGAGAAAAAGCTGCGTGACACTTGCACCGCTATCTCATCGCCTGCTGCTCCAACCAAGTCCTGGTTCCAAATCCTGGTCACTTTTTCTCGGTGGTACCATTGTATCGTGCCTATTGAGTCAGTCACTAATCTTCCAGGAAGAAATAGTTACCAGTCCTCTTTTGATCCGCATCCTAAACGAATTAACCACAATAATGAATCGAGATTTGGTTAAGGTCATTTAAATAAGTATAACATGCATTATTCATTAGAATTATTCACATCTCAACAGACACTGCTGTATTTAAGATTCACATGTAGACCTTTTTAAGGAAGGTTTCCGAACAGCGTAGCCATACATTAGCATCTACATTAGAAGTATGACAACTCACCTTCACAGAGTTCAGTTTGTTGATTCTTGGTCTAAAGTTGTTGGGGTCCCTTCTAAATGTGATGGCCAAGCTTTGCAAGAACTTATTCATGCCTATCAGCAGTGACTCCGGACTAAACAACAAACACGCAACGATGGTAACAAATGAAAGTGTCAATGACGCTATAGCTCACCATTATATACCATATCTCCCATTATATACTCTTGATAATTATATATGCGTAATAGGAGAAGAGTATGACAGCGTTTTAACAGCGTTTTGCATAGTTTTCAACTTGCAAATATTCTATCAATATGTGAATAAATATATTCAAACATTACCTTATTTTCGTCTATGAGTCTCCCTTAATCATATGACACCACCAATTTACCTGAAAATCGTATGTGTTCTTCAAAAAAGTTATTTGAATACGACACAGTTTCAAACAGTTTCCACGAATGGCAGCATGTGTTAGGCGAAAGTTTAGTATGGGATTAGTGTTCTATTGTCTCTATCTTGTATCTTGATTACAACATGGTGCTGCCGCCACATATCAACTTTGGTCGAACTTTCGCCTAACCGTGTCGTATTCAAAGACCTTTTTTAAGAACACATACGATTTTCAGGTAAATTTGTGGTGTCATATGATTAAGGGAAACTCATAGACGAAAATAAGTGAAAGTTTGAATATATTTATTCACATATTGATAGAATATTTACAAGTTGAAAACTATGCAAAACGCTATTAAAACGGTGTCATACTCTTCTCCTATTATGTACTCTTGGTAATATTTGATGCGAAAATAAATGTTTCAAATCTGAAAGTCTGAAATCTGGGCGACAGATGGCGCTACACCTAAATGATCGCCATTTTGGTTTTCGATTATCGCGCAAAGAAAAACAAAATATTCCAGTCAAATTACTGTAACCAAAAATCTAAAACACAATATTACACGTAGGTATGATTGTAGAGTTGTTAAGCAGTTAGATTGACATTTTTCTGTTATTTTGGTCAAAGGTACGAGTGGGTAGTACGCAACCACAAGTTATCTTCTCGAATCTCGCATCTCGCTACCCCCCCAAAAAAAACTGCAGCAAACACGCAGTTTAGAATGACTCAAAAGAAAGTTGAAATAATCTACCTAATTTGCATAATAAAAACCGTGTGATATGTTTTGGGGCAAGTCCTTATTCA
Organism: Priapulus caudatus; assembly: GCF_000485595.1. Classification (NCBI taxonomy): domain Eukaryota; kingdom Metazoa; phylum Priapulida; class Priapulimorpha; order Priapulimorphida; family Priapulidae; genus Priapulus; species Priapulus caudatus. The sequence goes on along the minus strand of NW_014577620.1, from coordinate 24,275 downwards.
TTCACATACCAAAATGAGCAAAATCCGTTGAACCTGAACTAACTTATGGCATTTTCATTTTTGCCAAAAAGTGGGTGTGGCTCGAAAGTAAGTCGACTGGCATGCTCCAAAATAGGACGTTCATACCTCTCCCATAGGAGTAACAACTGCATGCAATTTGAAACATGTGGGTCAAAACGGTTCTTGAGTTATCGTTGACCGTAGGCAGACACTGTAATGCATCAATAGTGAAATTGCCCAAATCTACCTAATTTGCATAATTAAAAAAAAAATCAAAACCCCTGTGATATGTTTTGGGGCCAGTCCTTATTCATTCACTTCACCATTTAGTGATTTTGGTGTCTATGACCAGGTATTGTGAGTCGTAGATTTCATTTCTGTCTTTACCTAAAACATTGAACACACATTTGATAAAAATAAATCCAAGATGGCCGTTAAAATGCAAGATGGCCACCAAAATTGTTGTTTTCAAGCTCGTATAGCAATTAGAACAGTTATTTCAACTAGTCAAAGATTCTTTATTCACCTAAATATAGTTATTACTATAGTTATTCTGTGCTAGTAAGTAATTATTACCAGGAAAAAATGTGTGTATCGGCATCGTACGTGTCTATGGACCTCATCCACCTACGACAGAACTTCCTAGCATTAATAAACTGAAACAAAGATTAGTCAACATTGAACACGAAGATCTGGAAGTCTATGTAGCTAGTGCACGTGTAGGTCCACAGCCTCTACCAACCAGTGAGAACCACATCCAGGAAGCACAAGAGTCTGCTCAAGTCGCCTGTAACAAGAACCTGGTATGGATTCTAGCAAGACAAACAACATCAGAGAGTCAGACAATCCCAAATTGGACTGGGTTTAATATCAAAACCAGGGGCCAAGAATCAATCTCAGAAGATGTTGTTGAATACCTGCCCACAGTCAATGCACCAGCTACAGAGTTGACTACAGTTTTTGAAATTCTTAACAGTCAGATCTAATCCGAAAGGAACTGTGTCTGGACACACTTGTGGTAGTCATGGATCAAGCACTCTATGCAAAAGCCGTTGAAATTGCCTGGAAGCACAAAGAGCGTTTTTCCCATGTGCTCTTGAGGATGGGAACATTCTACACTATCATGAATGCCCTGAGTATCATAGGAAAG
>NW_014577620.1:8451-23100 GCF_000485595.1 Priapulus caudatus | reverse complement strand
CATTTCCCTGTGGTTGGACACTTGTTACAGCCGCCATTGTGTCTTGGATTGCATTATTATATGAAGGCTTCATTGGTTTAGGTAAATAAAGAATCTTTGACTAGTTAAAATAATAGCCACAAATTACTGTTCTAACTGCTATACGAGCTTGAAAACAGCAATTTTGGTAACCATCTTGCATTTTGGCGGCCATCTTGGATTTATTTTCATCAAATGTGTGTTCAATGTTTTAGGTAAAGACAGAAATGAAATATACGACTCATAATACCTGGTCATAAACACAAAAATCACTATCCTAGCTGCTCTAGAACATGATGTATAGCTTAATTAGCATTTTGGCGGCCATTTTGGAAAAGGGGAGATAACTCACATAAAGCTGCCACCCCCACAATGCTATCACACGTTTTCTAACTCTAGGGGTGTATACCTTCCCAAAAATCACTATAAGCATTCTCCCCCTGATTTGATACCGGTGACCAAAATTTTGGACCGGGGCTGATGGACTATAAGGACATTCCTATCTTAAAAACTACCTCAGCATTAACTAGGGCTGTAACGATACACATACCTCTCGATTCGATCTGTATCTCGATATTAGCCTCGCGATTCGATTCCTTCGATTCGATTCCCAAAATATTGAAGTGTTATTAACCAACCATTTTTACCAACTATCACATTCATGCTTTTTCTTAATTTTATATAACAAAATCACTTTAAGCAGATAATTAAAATAATAAAGTAATAGACTAGAAATTATGAGAAATTGCCAATGGATACTAATGGTGAACATAGGGACCCAATTATAACCAAACATTAATTCTTAGTAGGTAGAACTATAAGTAAAAGAATACCATACTTAAGTACCGGACACATCCTTCCCATAGAGTGATAAAATTGATTGTAGGTAGACATATACTACGTCAATTAAGTACTGGGCCTACTGGACAAAGCTTTGCCAAAAAATAATTAAGTGTCAAAGTGACCAGAAACTTAAAATAATAAACAGAGATTCATAGAGTCACAGTCACCAAATGCAATAAGATTGACAAATATAAGTAATAACAAATCTGTACGGTGTAGTTCTCAAACTCGAGCCCTGTAAACAACGTGTTAGCGATGTGCAGTAGCCGCCGATTATCTGACTGGCGAGTCGTGACTACTGACCAATCAGAGCACGAGTCTCATACACACTTGGGAGCGGATTGGATCGAATCAAAAATACAGGAAAAAATATCGAGGATCGGATCGAGAGAAGAGGATCGAGAGGAGAGAATCGTGATCCGATTCGATTTCGGTGGATCGTTACCAATTTAAGTAAATCCCCACAAAAATATTTTTTAATGGTGCAAGCTGTGGAACAAGCCTGCCTGACAATTTAGCCTCTTTATACCCTGTGATAAATGTGTGATACTCTCTCCGGCTGCTATAGAGAGAAGGCAATTGTTGCCGATATGTAGACCAAGGGCATCCAGAGTCCATGTCGTTATCGAGCAGGAGTAGTACCAGGATCCCATGACCGCCAATCACCGAGGTTAGACCGAGCAATTCTTCAGATGCCAATTGTGAGAAAAAGCTGCGTGACACTTGCACCGCTATCTCATCGCCTGCTGCTCCAACCAAGTCCTGGTTCCAAACCTGGTCACTTTTTCTCGGTGGTACCATTGTATCGTGCCTATTGAGTCAGTCACTAATCTTCCAGGAAGAAATAGTTACCAGTCCTCTTTTGATCCGCATCCTAAACGAATTAACCACAATAATGAATCGAGATTTGGTTAAGGTCATTTAAATAAGTATAACATGCATTATTCATTAGAATTATTCACATCTCAACAGACACTGCTGTATTTAAGATTCACATGCAGACCTTTTTAAGGAAGGTTTCCGAACAGCGTAGCCATACATTAGCATCTACATTAAAAGTATTACAACTCACCTTCACAGAGTTCAGTTTGTTGATTCTTGGTCTAAAGTTGTTGGGGTCCCTTCTAAATGTGATGGCCAAGCTTTGCAAGAACTTATTCATGCCTATCAGCAGTGACTCCGGACTAAACAACAAACACGCAACGATGGTAACAAATGAAAGTGTCAATGACCCTATAGCTCACCATTATATACCATATCTCCCATTATATACTCTTGATAATTATATATGCGTAATATCAAGAGTACATAATAGGAGAAGAGTATGACAGCGTTTTAACAGCGTTTTGCATAGTTTTCAACGTGTAAATATTCTATCAATATGTGAATAAATATATTCAAACATTACCTTATTTTCGTCTATGAGCCTCCCTTAATCATATGACACCACCAATTTACCTGAAAATCGTATGTGTTCTTCAAAAAAGTTATTTGAATACGACACGGTTTTAAACAGTTTCCACGAATGGCAGCATGTGTTAGGCGAAAGTTTAGTATGGGATTAGTGATCTATTGTCTCTTTCTTGTATCTTGATTACAACCTGGTGTTGCCGCCGCATATCAACTTTGGTCGAACTTTCGCCTAACACATGCTGCCATTTGTGGAAACTGTTTGAAACCGTGTCGTATTCAAAGAACTTTTTTGAAGAACACATACGATTTTCAGGTAAATTTGTGGTGTCATATGATTAAGGGAGACTCATAGACGAAAATAAGGTAAAGTTTGAATATATTTATTCATATATTGATAGAATATTTACAAGTTGAAAACTATGCAAAATGCTGTTAAAACGGTGTCATACTCTTCTCCTATTATGTACTCTTGGTAATATTTGAATGCGAAAATAAATGTTTCAAATCTGAAAGTCTGAAATCTGGGCGACAGATGGCGCTACGCCTAAATGATTGCCATTTTGGTTTTCGATTATCGCGAAAAGAAAAACAATAAAATAATCCAGTCAAATTACTGTAACAAAAAATCTAAAACACAATATTACACGTAGGTATGATTGTAGAGTTGTTAACCAGTTAGATTGACATTTTTCTGTTATTTTGGTCAAAGGTCTGAGTGGGTAGTACACAACCACAAGTTATCTTCTCGAATCTCGCATCTCGCTACCCCCCCTCAAAGTGACCAGAAACTTAAAATAATAAACAGAGATTCATAGAGTCACAGTCACCAAATGCAATAAGATTGACAGATATAAGTAATAACAAATCTGTACGGTGTAGTTCTCAAACTCGAGCCCTGTAAACAACGTGTTAGCGATGTGCAGTAGCCGCTGATTAGCTGACTGGCGAGTCGTGACTACTGACCAATCAGAGCACGAGTCTCATACACACTTGGAGCGGATTGGATCAAATTGAAAATACAGGAAAAAATATCGAGGATCGGATCAAGGGAAGAGAATCGTGATCCGATTCGATTTCGGTGGATCGTTACAGCCCTAGCATCAACTGATTTACCAATTTAAGTAAATCCCCACAAAAATATTTTTTAATGGTGCAAGCTGTGGAACAAGCCTGCCTGACAATTTAGCCTCTTTATACGCTGTGACTATATTCCCCACTTGCATACAACCAATGGTGGTTGCTTCTGCTGGCTCACCTATTAGCTTGGGTCTCGATAGATGGGTTACCGTCAAACACAATCACCCGATCTGCTAGGTAAGTGGCCATGATGAAGTCATGCTCCACGACAAACGCTGTCTTCTTCGCATGCAAGATAAACCTGTGTGCAAACAAGTATGTCACAATAACACACGACCATCTTACTCTTAACACAATGCAGGGATATATTGCTGACATTTCATTGATTTTTTTTATTTGAGTTTGGCGTGACTATACATATTTGATAGTTAAAACAATCTTTAATCAATGGCATCAACACCAAATAAGGAGGAAGTCCATAAATGAATCTCTATCTTTACTTTACAGACAATATCTTATTACGTGTTCCTATGTTATAACATTAGTAACGCGTAAGAATGTCACCTGTTTCTATGACTACTGACCTCTTTATGACCTTGGCAGCATGCAGACGCTGTTCAGAGTCGAGATACGCTGAAGGCTCATCGATCAAATACACATCAGCCGGCTTGCCTAGGCAAAGCACCAGGGCAACTCTCTGAAGTTCACCACCAGATAGGTTCTGGACCTACATTTTACAAAAATGAACACGACTTCATGATTTACGTAGCTGCAATCGCTCGTTTCAACTCAGTTACTGAGAATGTGTGAGACAAAAACCATTTGATGTCTGGTTACAAGTTTCAATATTTCAGCTACACATTGATTGGGCTTGGCCACAGGCCACAGTCCACAGGCCACAGGCCACAGTCCCAACGTCTCTATGACGACACTCGTAAATCATCCTGTTTTCCTCAGCTTCAGCAACGCCTTGAGAACATGTACATCAGGCTTGGTGTCACCGTGACGACACACACCTCAGCTTTAGTGTCGCCATGACAACACGTCTGCACAAGTGCGGTCACGACGACATGTTGTATCTCAGCTTCAGCGTTGCCATGACAACATGTATCTTAACTTTAGATGACCGTAATGTCACATATCTCAGCATAAGCAGAGCTGTGGCAACACCTATTCCAGCTTCAGCGTTGCCATGACTGCGCGAAATTAGCACTATTTTGCCCACGGCCGCCAGTTCAACCCCCTAAACCGCCGGTTCAACCCCCCATATAATCAGCGCACTTGGCCTATTCAGAATTTTGCCTATCCTGCCTTTATATCAACAATATTTACCAATTTCCTGATTAATTTTTATTTAGTGACTACTAAGAAGTAAATAATGTCCCAGCAATTCCTGTCAAACAAGTAGAACTCCACTGATAGCAATGAAATACTGAAATACTACGAATATGCCTAATAAACGCACAGCTAATACTTTTATTCATAATGGAATAAATTGAACAAAATTAAGGGCCTGTTCAATTTGTCTAAGGGCCTGTTTAAAATTTTGGGTGGGCCTATTCACATTTTGGCTAATTTCATGCCCTGCATGACAACAAGTATCTCAACTTCAGCGTGACCGTAATGCCACATATCTCAGCATAAGCATAGCTGTAACAACATCTATCTCAGCTTCAGCATTGCCATAAAAACAAGTATCTCAATTTCGTGGTGATGACATAAACCTGCATAAACGTCGCCGCGACGACACATACCTCAGCTTCGTCGTCACGGCGACAAGCACTTCGGCAAGAGCGTCGCCGCGACGACGCGTACCTCAGCTCTGGCATCGCGGCGACGACACTTACCTCCTGATCAAAGATCGGGTCGATCATCAGCGGCTTCATGACGTCGGCAACAAACTGCGGGTGGATGTAGGCGTCGCGGATCTTCTCATGCAGGAGCTGCCGCACCGTGTTCTGCGACTTGGGGCTGATCTTCTGCGGCTTGTAGCTGATGTTGAGAACGGGCATGTCCGCTGTGAGCGAGATTAATTCAATTAGCGATAATTTATGGATTTAGATAATAATGCTTGACATGACTGCTGTGGGTTGTAAATTCCCACTCTGTGTAGTCAACATAGCGAAAATACTGGAAAATAAAGAAGCCAAGATAAATGATGATCATTTTCTACCACAACTTACTAACAATGATGACAATCTAAAGAAAAGTACACGTGATAATAGCGTTTAGGATGCTCTTTAAATCAGATATTGTGGAACTGAACACTTCACTGATTATAACATAAAACGACCCTTGCGTACACTGCCTATCGCGGTGGCTGTCACATAAACTGACCGCCATGAACATTGCCTGTCCCATTCCCTAACCTTATGTAGATTGAGCCTCACATACATTGACGTACACTGCCTGTCACATGCAAAAACAGTCACGTACTTGTATTGTCAGGCGACAGCTTTCCGCCCAGCATTCGAATCAGAGTAGTTTTGCCTGTTCCATTCTCTCCGAGCATCACAATGATGTGCGAGTCTGTGAATTCTCCCGACTGGACTGTCAACTGGAAATTGCCTGTGACAGATTGAGAAAAAAACATCACCGAAAAGCAATCATGTTTCCTTAGCTTCAATTTCTTCCTGCAATCTCCTGAAACACTTTCCTAGAATAACAGAAATAATGATACAATGAAAGATAGAATGAAGGATAGAACGAAAGTAAAGATGCAGTCAAACCTGTCTCTGCGGGTCGCTCAGGGTAGACGTGTGCAAGTGTCATTCGTAGACAGATGCCAAGTTTCTATAAAGGTTACTGTTAACACGTGTTCAACCATATATTATTAATATATGGTTGAACACGTGTTAACGTAAACAGACAATCGTATGCTAACTCTGTGTCGCTCACCCAATGTCGATTACATTATTAATGTAACTCTATAATCAGCATTGGGTGAGCGACACAGAGCTAGTATACGATTGTCTGTTTACGTTTGTGTATACTGATGCTACATACCCAACTTCTTCGTCATGAATGGGTATCTGTAGTGACACAGTCTCTTAACCTCTTCCTCGTTTGCCGTTTCTGACACCTTGAACACGAGCGATGACTCGCGGAAGCGAAGGTTTTCCGTCGGAACAAAGCCATCCAGGAATATGTTGATGCCTGCAAAGAACAAGTGCCGCAGAGCGACAGCGCTCAACTGACGTGTACTGTAGCCGGGTATTCGTCTGATAAACTCACTGGCAACCGAATCAAGTGCGCCCTCCCGCCACCGCGTTCGCGCTCAGAGCATATATCTAGGATACTACTAATACAGACCTAAAATCTATGATAGCTAGACTTTGCTATACCGGTAGTACAGTAATAAAGATACAGCTGTGTAACTTTAAGGACTTCGCTATATTAACATGTTATCATGGATATGCGTCGAGCGCGAGCGTAGTGGCGGTGGTGGGGGAGGGGGGTGGAGGGGGCTCTAGTAGCAAAAGCAGTTCAGTCCTTTGTTAACAGTCAACAAATCCATGTTTAACCCTCCTCTTGAGGGTCAAAACGTTATCAGACACTTACTCTTTGCACGTCAGCAGAAAGTAGATTTCATGGTCCTTTCAATAAAGTCATAAAAACGGTAGGTCAGCGCTGAAACAAAAAAGTTTTGCACTCGGTCCGTTAGACCATGTCCTCAGAAAATTTATGATCTGACCTTTCACCAACTGCCCTTTGACCTGTGACCTCCAATTTTGCGTTGGTGATGGGTTTCCTCCCCATCACACTATACATCGAATATTAAGAGCGTAGCTAGGTCGAGCTGTTGAGATTTGTGCTGCAATTCCGTATTTCCTCCTATACCTTAAGTTAAGCGGGAAATATTCCCCCTCCATTGACACATCTTGACCTTTGACCCTTGACCCCCCAAATTCAACATCCCGAGTCCTTTTCGCTCCCCCCCTTGGGGGACACACAAATAGAGAACCTTCTTTATATACAAATATACATATAAACAAGTTCTCTACAGGAAATGCAGAGGGCGAGTCACGCAATCGGGAAATTTACCCCCCCCCCAATTTCGAATTGGAGTCAGCTACGCATGTCATAAGCATCCCAAATACACAGGGAAACTCAACAAATTCAGAGGTGTGAACATTAAGCTGTGAAAACACACAGCATAACTGTGTTGGGATTGTCAAAACTAAACACAGCTGGAAACTAATGCATGTCGATTGGGCAATAGCCTTCATATCACAGGATTTATGGGATATCACAAATTGGGCCATAATAAAAATATTGTTTGTTTGCCCTCACCCGACCGACCCGCCAAAAAATTCAATTTTTTTTACAGATCTTTCCCATTTTTTTTTTACAAATTGTATCATTGTACATTATATAAATCTGTAGGCAATACATTATATGTATCAAGCAAAACAAACATTCAACATAAAAGGTATCTCCACACAAGCACACCCATGCTGAATTTGTAAAAAGACCCCTTTCAAAAAAAGCCTACCTACCTACCCAAACTTTTCAGCCTGGGTCGGGTGAAGGCAAACAAAGATTTTTTCAATTGTTGCCTTAGATTCAGCTTGGAAGACACGTTGGAGCCGACATGCATTACAGGCCTGGGGAGAACCATTTTTATATATATACATATACGTAATAGTTATTTCTATAGTAGTAATGTAATGAATTTAATTAAATGTGATCAATTCAATTCAAAGCAATTATAAAAGCAAATTGCACTGATAACAATGAACATTTTATGACGGCGTGAAATTATCACTGGCCCACCAGCATATTATGCCAGCAAATCATTTGGAAGGCAATCAAAATGGGTCAACCAGTATCCCTCAGAACCAGCAGAACCACATGGAACCTCAAACTCCACGACAGATGGCGCTCTCGCTCATGGGCTCAATCTACCACTGCCACAAGTAGATTTCGGTTACAATTTGTAACGCTTTTTTACTACAAGTTTTACAGCAGGCACGTTACTCGTATCCTATGTAATAAGATTTTGACTAATAAAAGTTACAAAGATATTAAAAATCTGACCGTTATTTCATGACAAATTTGATAAAATAGTGATACGAAATAGTACGCGGATTGTGGGCCCATTTACCTCTTTCAAATCATACGCTGTTTACGAATCTCCATTCGCTAGATTTCCCCTGAGCTCCGCCCACTTTAAAAATAGTGCTAGCATTGTGGCAGTGGTATCCTGAGTGAGCGAAGGGGCGTTGCATGCAGTTTGATGGAACCTGTGCAGTTTTAATTAACTGTTGCACTAGTGGCGCCATCGCACAGTAAAAATATTATAATTGATAAATAAATTTGTTTACATTCTACCTGCTATAACAAATACAGTTTTATAATATACGGCACCGTCAATGTAATTAAAAAAAAATCATTTATTGGTTAATAATCTTACCTTCTCGTACACTGAAGGGCATTGTGACAACTCCATAGGCACTTGGCACACCATAGAGGCAACAAATGAAGTCAGAGAGGTAGTCCAGAACTGACAAATCGTGTTCAACTACGATGATATAACTGCAGCAATATCACAATACGGCACGTGAGTGAATGATACATACATAGCAGTGCAAAGCAACATGAACACTAGTATTACAAATGTTTTTACACATTTCTCCCACTTCAAACCAACAAGTTTAAGGAATATAAAGCCAGTTGAAATAAGTGGCCTGAGAGCTAACAGCATACCACGAACTCGCCACTCAAAAACACCATGTTTTTACACACAATTCTTTTAAGCAGAATATATACGAAATGGCAACAGAGAGGAAATGTTTAACATGTCTGCACAAGCTTACTTATCTGGTCTAATGAGTGCGCGTATGGCCAAAGCAGCCTTTAGACGTTGCTTCACATCCAAGTAACTTGAAGGCTCGTCCAACATAAATCTGAATTAAAAAAACACAACTAACATTATGAAATGTAAAAAGCAAATTACTTCAATTAAAATCGTTTTCCACGACTATTTCTTGATCTTTGTACATGAAAATCCAGTTGCCAGTCTTTTCTTATTACCTAAAAGCTACGTTCAGAAGAAATCTGAGCTCTTGCTAATGAACAGATATTGTGAATGCGAGAAAAGAATCCTGGCCTGGGCCTTTTCACTCTAACTATTGCTGTACATTCGCACGTATTTTGTGGTTAGTTCGCCACCACTGGTTAAGCCTGCACGTCATAAATAGTGTTGGTTCTTGAAGTTAGGTTATTTTGCACCAGTAATGTAAGCAGGGTAAATGTCTATTTTGTCTATTTGAATAATATTTAAAGAAGGGCAACTAAAACTCTGAACGCTTTACTCAATGATGTCCTACACTCTCAGTAAGGAAATGATCTGCTGCTACTTTGTACATGAATGACGTTGTAAGGGGTTATACGTGTGAGCAGTGCTTACATATCAGCCTTCTGAACGCAAACCATCGCGATTGCAAATCTCTGCAGCTCTCCTCCTGACAGGTCCTCCACATTACGATCACGAACATTCTGTAGATCTGATGGGCAAATCAGACGCGATAACAGCAAGGGTATCTGGCTTTGACACTGTGGGCATGTGTGAATTCCAGCAAACCATACAGGAAAAAATCATTGATCAGTTTGTGCTGGCAATGCTTTATTAATTTTAGCAACAAAGCAAGTGTGCACTCTCCAAATTGACTGATTAACAAGCCAGTGCAGGCAGTTTCCGTAATCGGTGGTTGGAGTTCGGGGACAAACTGAGACTATCTAATAGTACCTAAATGCCGGATCTTTTTCCTTTAATGACTGTGATAAGCAGTGTGACTTTGTATATGAACATTCACACGAGTAGACACTGAACTTTCTCTGCTAACTACAAAAACATTATTGGTTAGTGACTATTAACCCTACCTAGCTGAGTGCATATCTCATCTCGGGAGTCAGTGTCGTCCTTACGCTTAAGCAGTGCCTCCACAGAACCCTAGAAACAGATGAATGAACAAATGCAGCATGACAGTAGTAGTACGGACACACTAATCCCCGCACTGGCTTCCACATACTTGCAATTTAAACATTGCTTATGATAACTCAATAATAGAATTTGTACCCCCCCCCCCCACACACACCCACAGGTACATAACTACCTTCACTATCCACGCCCCTAACCCCCAACACTCACACATGCACATGCACGCACGCACACATGTGCACACATGTGCACACATACCTTCACAAGGCATGCCCCACCCCACACATGCATGTTGACATACTTTCACCAGGCACACCCCCTTCCACGCACACGTACCTTCACAGCTTTAGGGATCTGGTCGACATACTGTGGCTTGATGATGGCCCGCAGGTCATCCTCGAGAATCTTGGTGAAATAGTTCTGTAGTTCAGATCCACGGAAGTATGTCAGAATATCCGTCCAGTCCGGAGGGTCCTATTCCACAAGTTATAACAATGCCAGTTCAAATATTTTAAGGTCACAAAAATTCGTCAGTCACTCATATTTCATCAATATGCACATTCCTATATTTCTCTCTCTCTCTCTGTATCCCTCACTCAGTCACTTACTACTGCCCACCCTCCTTTCTCCCTCCTTCTTCCTTATCCTTTCCTCTCAGTCACAGTGTTCACTTTACAAGTGATAACTTTAGGTGTACCTAAAATTTTGGTGGCATCTAAATGATATTCAACAAAAAGCAGTTTAAAATGGGCCTTAATTGCCATAATTATATAGACCAGTATTTCTTGAACATGAGAGTATCACACTCACAGTAAAATTTCCCAGGTTAGGCTTCTGCTTGCCTGCCAGAATCTTCAAGGCTGTGGATTTCCCTATACCGTTAGTGCCTACTAAACCCAAGACCTCGCCCGGTCTTGGAATTGGCAGTCTGAAATAATAATAATAATAATAATAATAATAAACATTACACAGTAACACTACTACTAATAATAATATATTTCAAAGCCACTATAAAAACATGCCCATTAAAGGTAGGTTCAAAATGACGAGGTTAAAAATTGATAAAGCTTTACGTCGTACGTGGTTAAAGTTGTCTGTTTCCGTGTACACATTTTTGCAAGTATCATATACTTCAGGCAAACTATAGAATTATAACCTCACGAATATATCAGATTACCTGTGTAATTTGAATGAGTTGGCACTATATCGATGAGTTGTATCTTTCTCCAGGTTACTTGGCAAGTTGATAATCGATATGGCCTCGAAAGGGCATTTCTTAAGAGACAACACGTTTGCTCATTTTCACATGAAACCTGAGAATCATGCTACACATAACAAGATATATAAATACCATTCAAAAAACTCTTCAAAATTAAATGCTTGAATATATGGAAGTGATGGTAAATAAAAAACTACTCTTTGATGAACAGTTGCAATCTGGTGTGTAGGTTAACAATTGTTATCACACTCACCTTTACACAGATTCCACATCCTATACAAAGTTCTTCCGAGATAAAGGAGATTTTATCTGTTGGAGTTACTTCTATGCACAACTTTCCTGTTAACATAAAATATAATATGGTTAAAATATGTCTACCACTTAAACTACCATCTGCTTTTGACCAGTATTCATTATAAATGTATTTAAATATCCCTACTTTGCTTAAGTGTATTAAACAATTTACTACTTCATTGTACGATGTCCAAACCAAGAAAAACTTTTAACTATAATAATTAAAGAAATTGGTCTGACACTATCGCATAGGCTGTCATATTTTCAGGGCAGTAGTTAAAGGGGGCATGCGCCCCAGGCCTTGCGAGTATCCACACCCACTGCCACTTCAGTTCCAAATGCAGCAAATCTCAGTTATCAATTATTTTATTAAGATGACATTTGATTAGGTGGGGAAAATATATCAAAGCTAGGGTGCCTAATTTTGGGCCAATAAAAACTTAATGCAGCAACTCCTAGAATTGACTACTTCTTTCTTGTCACCCCCCCCCCCATTAGTAGCTTGGCCTAGAGCAAACTTTTTGTCACTATTCAATCCTGTCCTCAACGTCTTCTTTCCTCAGTGCCCTCATCTTCATGCCTTCCTTTATGTTGTCCATCTAGCGTTTGCCTGGTCTTCCAAGGTTGCTTCTCCGTTCCTAAAACTAGGAGTTCAACTGTCTACTTGAGAGACTGAGTTCTCTCCCTCCACTGGATGTACTCCAACCACTGAAGCCTAGTCTCTCTTGCCTTCTCCTTAATATCGACTATTCCAGCACACTCTTTCACTTTCACCACCTCTTAAAAGTGACTGTAAAACATTTATTTATGCCTGGCTGTTTACAAGATTTAGATATACCTCATCTAAAAGATTAGAAATGTGCTAGATCTCCGCACGCAGATGTTTTGGTATATTTCATCCACCCTCGTGGTAACACACGTATCTTTATAAATGTGTGGACTCAATGACATTACCATAATAGTGGTCTCTGTGCAGCACCGCATACAGATCCCATAACGGTACAATCAGACATACATGAACATACGTAACACACACGAATGCATACGAGCAAAGACCGTATAATATGATCTTTGATGCAAGTATTCACAGTTACGCAAGCATTAACCACGTATTTAGGTATCAATGTAGGTACTTAAACATGATCAGTAACCAACGCCCAACGGCGAACCACCGGCGAACCACCCACGGTCAACTGCCTAGAATACAAACCGCGTGTGGCCTTGCACCCCCCCTGCTCCAGGCAAAACCAACTTAACTATGGCACTGATTTTACTGTTGTACCCTGCATTGTTTGTATGCTAGCATAGTTTGTATTCTGAAGCTAACACAGGTGATACAAATAATCATTTGATGTCAATAGGATTAAATGTGTACATTAATACCAATAATCATGTAATACACAAATCCATATAAGGCATTCTAAGATAATCTCTGGTTCCATATAAATAACAAATCATGCTATGGATAACTGCTACATATACAATGCAAGGCAGTGCTTATAAATGAAGTTTATCTATCATCAGAACCTGTTCGTTATTTAAAAACATCATCAAGCTTATTATACATACCCATTCGAACAACAGGGCATGACCTCTTGCACTCCTGGCGACATCTTTTTGGCTTGCACTTATCCGCGCTGACAATAGCGATACGTGTGAGTTTGTCTGACATCTAGAGCAGATAATACAATTTGTGTAAGCACTATATAGCATCGACTAGTGGTGATAACCTGTAGTAGCCTGTACATGGTACAATGTTCGGCCAATAAAAAGTACAATTATTTCTTAAAACGATATGAAAATTACACTTATATATATATAGTTTGTTCACAGTAGAAAATAAATCCATGTGCAGTTTAAGGTAATAATGGAAACATCCCAAACATAATAATGTCAACCACCAGGATTGTCTGAAACTGCTAAAGCCTGCACAACTGCTATAACTTTGAAACAGTTAACCTGCTACCACTGCGAAACTGCTAGCTAGCTAGAGCCTACCACCAGATCAAGTAATTACTACTAGTACTACTATAGTATATTAGTAATGCTAGGAACTGAGATGCCAATTCATGATGTCTCTTTAAATCAATTTAATCAGGAGTAGATAATAGGGAGGAGTGTGACATCAATAAACAAGGGAAATTCGTCATTTACTAGCCTTATAATACCTACGATTTACTACGCGTATTTGGACACAGTACATTCGCCCATCATCGTACGAAATTGTTTCCTTGTAGACACCAGCAATCCGGAGATACAGCCTTAAAACGTACGGACCGGAATTCTCCATTCTGTTGCCAATCAAGTCCGAACGCCATTGCCGGCCTATAATTCAGACGAAAAAGGCAGCAACGATGCCGGAAGCAGTCGCCGTGTGTTTGCTCTCTCGGAAATTGCGGAATGTCGGCGGTTGCTGGGCGTCCCGCGCGCGGCGGCGCGGCTCAGCGACCTTGGACACTCGGCACGCGAATCACTCGCACGAGCTAATCAAGGAGCCCGATTTGCGACCCAGGCCTAGTAAATCCTCCCCCCCCGCCAGCGCGCAACTGCAGCAGCCCAGGCTCTGCCCGGCTCGAGCCACAGCGCACTCTCCGCGCGAGCCACCAATGCCACAATTCGCCGCATTCGACCGACCGACGCGAAAGGCACCAGCGCAGCCTGCGACCGCAGTGGTTGGCGGCCTGTTTGGCTGGGCGTGGGAATCTATTAGCCGCGCCGCGCGCGAACGGTCGCGCGTTGGATGTGACTGGCCCAAAAGAAGGAGAATCCGTGTCGGTCGTTTCTAGGCGCTGTATCCTTCCGGATTGGCGGGTCGTCTACCGAGGAACCGGATTCGCCACGG
>NW_014577620.1:3970-5210 GCF_000485595.1 Priapulus caudatus | reverse complement strand
CTAACAGACCCCAATGCGAGCCACCCGAAGGTGTGAGAAGGTAGGACACACATTTACTTTATCAAATCGGACCTTTTTTAGATAAAAAATGTGAATGTTTCAATTAAAATACATGTGCATACACGTTCTTAGTTTGTATTGTTGTCTCCGGCGTCTTTGGTTGAACTGTCAATCATGTTTTACAGCGTATATAGCATATATTCCATATTAGTGAAAAATTAACAGTTCCCACACGTTACAAAAATTGCGGCGACTTGTGTTTCGAATTTTGTCCAATCAGGTGGCGGCATTGCCATGACTTGCCACGCCATGACCACCATTGAACGTGTGGGAAGTTGATTTTTTACTGGCGACGGATTTTACTCTCCTAACGCTGTCAAATATCATCGACAGTGCAAACATATACAGGGGAGGTTAGTACAACAAAGTAGGAATACGGGGATGTGCATATTTTTATTGAGAATCAAAAACTTTCATTGATTTCGGACATTCGTGAAATTGTGTGTCCTACCTTCTCACACCTTCGGTGCTCGCATTGGGGGATCGTGTTAGATATAGGTGCCTGTGGAGTAGGCGAGGTACGGTCCGGCATATTAGATAGTACCAGGGTACGTTCCGGCAGTACTCTGGGGGACACAGACCCTCTCACTCTCAGCATTACTAAACAGATGGCTAACGCTCCATTACGAGTGTTCCCAACTTTGATATCATTAATTATTAATGATTGATAATCCTAACCCTAACCCTAGCTAACCTAAATGACCACAAAGTAATATATGACCATGACCATATATATATATGATATATATATAAAATACATTAAAGTTGGGAACACTCCTAGTCCTATACTATAGACTATAGTGGAGTATCACCCAAACAGATTGCACAACTTGCACAGCTTTTTAATTTACATTTGATTTACATTTAGAGTTAGCGATAATGTCAAGATTTGTGGCTTTAACGGTAGTCACAAATATACAAGTTTGCATAAGTTACAAAAATTGGGCGACTCAGGCAAACAAATACTGTTATATACCTTCTTTTGTAATTGTTTCGAAATAATTCATTCACTTTGCGGCTGAATTCCAAGATGTCAGCGCCCTACATGTAGTCACGCTTACGGGATTTCGCGTGAACTGTAGGTATATAAAAACACCGGAAGGAACCGAAACGGTTTGAAATAGATCAAGGTGCCTGGAGCAACCACTGATCTCTATAATATAATCTGGATAGAGCATTG
>NW_014577620.1:2547-3960 GCF_000485595.1 Priapulus caudatus | reverse complement strand
AAACGTACAATTTATTTTCAAAACAATAAACCAATTTACTAACTTGCAATTTAATTGAGAACAAATCTTGCTTCATCACCCTAACAATTGAAATTATAAGTTTTAAATTAATTTACAGAATAACGAATCAGTTCACTAAGTTTGAAATTAATTTATTACTTTTAACATTAATCACCAGAAATTTGAATCTAACTGTTGGTTTCAGAATTAGTAGGTAACAAACGACAAATGTATAGCTTAAATTCTAAATTAATCATACAGCTTTCAAAACATATATAAATGTTTACAATCAAAGAGCTGATTTAATAATCAATTTATGCAACTTCCAATCTATTCAAGACCTCTGAAATCACTTACTAACGTTTACAATTTGCCGCCCACTCTGTTGTTTCCGGTCCGTGTGCAAAACTATTCAGGAAACTTCGAATCAATTCATAGGAGTAGGACTTGCAATCTATTCACTACACTTTCCGAACCAGCCAACTACAAACCAAACTCCAAATCAATTCATTCTAAAAGTGCCCGGATGCTTCAGCTCGGATGGATACGCTATAGTATTAGAGGATCCGATTTTTATCACCCTGCGGGAAAGATGTGTTTGTTTACAGCTGTACACTACAGTGTAGTGACAGTGTTGCCCAAGGAGCGTTCAGCGTGACGTCACGTCCAGGTAACGTGTGTAAACATAGCTCTGCTGGTTGGCAAAAGCGTTCGCCGGCACAGGCACTTGGACCGTCTCAATAAAAAAATAAAAAGGTAAATAAACACGAAATGTATTTATTACCAGTCTTAATGTTTCTCTACTCTATTTCACCTATAATCACCTGTAAATGCCGGTCAAATGCTCATCTGCAACACACAAGTACACCGCATGCACGCCCTGTGCTGCGTGCACAAACATGAATAAGAGAGCATAACAATAAAAGAGCATAAACAACATGAATAACATAACTCTATTATTCATGTTGTTTGTGCACGCAGCACAGGGCGGGCATGCGGTGTACTTGTGTGTTGCAGATGAGCATTTGACCGGCATTTACAGGTGATTATAGGTGAAATAGAGTAGAAAAACATTAAGACTTTGGTAGTAAATACATTTCACGTTTATTTACCTTTTTTTTTTTCATTGAAACGTTCCAAGTGCCTGTGCCGGCGAACGCTTTTGCCAACCAGCAGAGCTATGTTTACACACGTTACCTGGACGTGACGTCACGCTGAACGCTCCTTGGGCAACACTGTCACTACACTGTAGTGTACAGCTGTAAACAAACACATCTTTCCCGCAGGGTGATAAAAATCGGATCCTCCAATACTATAGCGTATCCATCCGAGCTGAAGCATCCGGGCACTTTTAGAATGAATTGATTTGGAGTTTGGTTTGTAGTTGGCTGGTTCGGAAAGTGTAGTGAATAG
>NW_014577620.1:840-2465 GCF_000485595.1 Priapulus caudatus | reverse complement strand
TTACCCCACTTTCCCCTATTCACTACACTTTCCGAACCAGCCAACTACAAACCAAACTCCAAATCAATTCATTTTAAAAGTGCCCGGATGCTTCAGCTCGGATGGATACGCTATAGTATTGGATGATCCAAGCGTATCCATCCTACACAAGTCTGAAACCAACAGTTAGATTCGCAAATTTCTGGTGATTAATGTTAAAAGTAATAAATTAATTTCAAACTTAGTGAACTGATTCGTTATTCTGTAAATTAATTTAAAACTTATAACTTCAATTGTTAGGGTGATGAAGCAAGATTTGAACATTTGTGAGTCTATGTAACATGTTCTCAATTAAATTGCAAGTTAGTAAATTGGTTTGTTGTTTTGAAAATAAATTGTACGTTTAGAAAATCAATTTTTACAATGATGTGAAGGAATTTGTATATCAGGCAATTATTTTGGAAAGTTATGAATTAAATTGCAAGTTAATAAATTGATTGTTCTGTGAATTGATTTTAAATTTTGAATTTAAATTTCTTGAACAATATAAAGTAATTTTTATTTTTATTAATTAATTTGAAATGTCTTAAATTGATTTAAAATTGTGTATTTGAAATGTTTGAAAATGATTTTTTGCTTTCCATACATCATCGTTGGTCTAACCAATCGGTTGACACATAAAATATAGATTACCACCAATTAATGAGCGCGAGAAATATATCATTATACATGTATAAACAGCATCATTTTGACAGTGATACTGTACCCAGTCCGTGACGACACCATACGCCTAGTCTTATACCCCATACAGACTACGAATTTTAGCGCGCGTCAGAGCCGGGCTAACTTGGCCCGGGTCTGACGCCGCTAAATGGTAGCGTACAGACTGCATATTTGATCCTACATTAAATGAGTCATCAGTTTTCCCACCGCTCAGTTCCCTGCTCGCCACGTCACCCCGCAGACAGCGAGGTATAGCGTGCGTACAATTACGTGACCTAATTAAGGCTATGCGCATGCGTATTGCGATTTAGCACCCGATCTGGCCTGCTTGTCGCGTACACACACACACACACACACAAGCGGGCTATCTTAGTCCGGACTAAGTTAGCCCAGGCCTGGCCCGGCTTCATTTGCGGAGCTAACTTGGAGCGGGCCAGCGCGTATTTGGAGCGGGATAGCGTGTACACACTGCAAATATTTAGCGCAAGTCAGACGCGCGCTAGACGTGTTGCGGCCATGATGCCGAGGCGCGCCGAGGATTGACACTTTGTGTCTTCCAATCACAGCCTACGCCGCACCAGTCGTTGATATTTTTATATTCGCGACATATTCGCTGACACCTCGAGTACTACATCTACGCCAACGACCCCTTCAGCTTTAGTACCGCTCATAGGGTCTATGTCCCCCAGGGGACCAGGGGACAGTACCCTGAGGGACATAGACCCAGCTCAGGGATAGAGAAGATGTCCAGTCCTATCTTATCAACTAACATTATCCTATCCAATCACCGTACTGGACATCATCTCTATCCTTGAACCACTCCCTAAACTCGTTAGTGGAGTAGGCCACAGGCACCTATATCTAACACGATCCCCCAATGCGAGCACCGAAGGTGTGAGAAGGTAGGACACACAATTTCACGA
>NW_014577620.1:0-301 GCF_000485595.1 Priapulus caudatus | reverse complement strand
AGCGAATTTGGTTTGCCTCGTTTTGATCATAGCTGTAGTTTTAACAATGGTGGTTAGTATTATTGAGAATAATTACGTTAAGTGTTTGGATTGTTGTTATGCTGTTATGCGTCAGGAGTTTATGGCTATTCAACTAAAGTGACTATAGAGCCAACAATAACCGAATTTTGAATTGAATGCTGCATGAATATATGAAGATGTTTGAAAACGTCGAGACACTGCAATAGAGGGATTTATATATGCGATGTGTTATGTCTGTACTATATATATATATATATATATATATATATATATATATATA
>NW_014577619.1:199750-203675 GCF_000485595.1 Priapulus caudatus | reverse complement strand
ACAACACACACACACAAACACGTTACATAATATATACATCATTATAACAACATTGCCACGCAATGCCAAAGTTGACAACTGTACGTTTGCACGTGGCCGTACGGCCATGTAAAATTTTTGAAATATTTAAAGCCATTTTCCTGCAAATCTGAGATACTGTGGGCATGATCTCATGTCTGATGACACTATCTCAACCCTAGACTCAACCTGCCAAGTTAGGAGTCATAAACATTTTCAGAGAGCGTTACACAGTTAGTTACTATAGGTAATGAATACATGCTATTAAAACACAGGTAAGAGTTGCAATTCTCACAATTTCACGTGGTTTTTTGTATGTTTGCAAACCATACTTCTTTTGGCTATTCTTTTTTTTCTCTTTTTTGTGTGAATCGCAGGGGGATATTTGTACAGGCAATCCCCCCCTCCTTCAAGAAGCGGGGGGGGGGAGTGCATTCCCCCGGAGGCATTGTACGACCCTCTGCACACACGCACAAACAGTACATTAAAATACGTACATGGCCAAGACAGCCAAAGATCATTTGAGGTGCAAGTGACAACTTCATTTGCCGCATTATAGGACAGGCGCGGTCAGGGCGACTTCCCCCCGGGTCCCAATTATCGACGCCGCTGTTCTTCTGAACATGGGGCTAGCATTTCTCTCTTTTCGACAACATTATTGTGATTGCGCGGACGAAATTTAGCGGAGGCAGCGGAAATTTTTTCATTATGAAAGCTATAGGTGTGGGTAATTGTCTGGTGGGTAATTGTCCTGAGTGGGTAACGTACCTGGTGGAGTATGGTAATTGTCCTGGTGGGTAATGTGTCCGGGGGGTAATTGTCACTGTCGTGGCGTAAGATTTCCTGGTGAGGTGGTAATTGTCGGGTGGGTAATTGTAGTCCGGTGGTGAGCCGGTAATTGTCCCTACGTGGGTAATCTGTCCGGGAGTAGTTAGCGGTAATTGTACGCGGTGAGGGGTTGCGGTAATTGTCAAGGCGCGGTAGTTGTCAACTAAGAGCAGCATCAACATAAACATAAACAAAATACCACACAATAACATAGTTATAACATATAGTTATAGCTTATGTTTTTATAATAAAAACATAGTTGTATAGTTGTATATATAAGATATTTGTGATTTATATGCTCTGTTTGGGAATTTTATTTGGGAATTGAAAATTTATTATTTTTGATGAAAAATTCATTAGCGTTTGACATAAATTTAATTCTAACCTCAATTTGTTTGTCCTTAGTGGATGTTATATTTGTAATAAATAGTTATTATTATAATATATACATATAATAACTATGTTATAAATTTCTTTCATTGACTATAACAGGAGTGAATAGAAACAGAGAGTTCTGTGTAGGTCAGCTAGAATATTAGCACTCAAGAAATATAATATTTGACGGAAATTACCACCCTTTTTATTTTGTATGACACCATCAGATACTGCCATTTGTTTAACAAGGCGGACCTGAAACGAAGCGTTTGCGTGGAAATTAGTTTTCCAATCAAAGTTTTAAATAAATATCTCCACACAATTGGACAAGAGGATAGGCCCAACTGTGAAGAGTGTAGTGAGCCCGAGATTCTCTTGGATTGTGCCCGTTTTACAGAACAGAGAGAACGACTGTGCTTCAAAATCTTTTACCTGTGCGGAGAGCGAGTTTTTAAATCGAGTGCCTGATAGCGGTGACTGCAAAGATTGAATAATTATTCGATGTAGTTCGTGATTTCAATACAGTGCCCCGAACCATATCGTTCTAAAGCCCCTAACCCTAATTCTACCCCTAATCAGTGCACCAATCCACCGTCAGCCATCAGTTACAGCTCCTATCTTTCAGTCGCATCCTACGATTTTAAAAACCTCGCGCCTGAGGCCGGCGAAGGCCCCATCTCAATAGACGGCTGCATTATGCATTGGCCCGTGTCAGAAACAAAAATTAGTCTTAGACTATTTACTCATTGTAGTCTTTACACTAACAATTTCTCCTCGACCGTCGACATCACTTTGTTTCGTATTGTTAGGAGGAAATCTGCTACGATTTTTTATTCTCGTATTGTAACTTCGCAGCGTTTCTGTCAACTGTTCTAAGATAAAGACTAGAAAAAAGTTGATGTTAAAACTAATTTTTGTTTCGACAACGAGCGTGTTTGGGGGAGGTGTTATTAAGTGTGTTAGAAGACGGATCATACAAAGACCTACGCTACCAAAATATGTGAGCTCCTTGGTGTGATTAATGAGCCCAGACGTGTCGCCTTTAATGAAACGTATCGAGCGCCAGCCTATTACCAGGGCAGTAATAACGGTGTAATACCGTGAGAACACTACATAGTGAGGATCAGTCCCTTAATAGTAGCATGGTAATAGATCAGCATCAGCAGCCAGCAGCCAGCAGCCGCAGGCGTGACTTAATGTATAAGTGAACTACCAGCTACCATCCAGGAGAGAACACTTACAGCACTGCGGAGCCTCGGTTCAAGGATTCATGCAAGGGTTCCGTGATGTCCGAAGGAAGGAGGGAAGGATGCTACGACGGGTAAGTCATAATAATTCTTAATGGCCAACCTACCTCTCGCCAACGTAGTGTTAAGCGAGAAGGGAACTTGTGGCTAGAGGAGCCCCTGAGTGATACACTCAGGGCAGTTTTATGGTGCATTTTTCGAGACTAGAACTTCCAAACTGGGTTTACTCTAAACACGAAGCTTTCTCCGCTATCCTGGGACTTACTATGTATCACAATACTCTGTATTAAACTAATATAACCTGTTACAAAATTTCGAAGTAACAAGCGGCGATATTTCGACCGCCATTTCTGTTGACCTGTGAATACGCATTTCCAATGCGTATAGTGTTTGGCTAACTTCGGCTCTAAGATCGAATGCATCATGGGATGCCTGCTGTCAGTCATGACGTCACCAGAGCCAGCATGTCAGCAGATGTCAGGCAACACAGGAGCCGAAGTTAGCCGAATGCTATGCGCATTGGGAATGCGTACATCACAGGTCAACAGAAATGGCGCTCAAAATATCGCCGCTCGTCACTTCGAAATTTTGTAACACTAAACAGGTTATATTAATTTAATACAGAGTATTGTGATACATAGTAAGTCCCAGGATAGCGGAGAAAGGTTCGTGTTTAGAATAAACCAAGTTTGGAAGTTCTAGTCTTGAAAAACATACCATAAAACCGCCCTGAGTGAATCACTCAGGGGCTCCTCCAAAGAAAAGAATAGGCTCACGTTGTAACCCTACTCTTGTTGGGTTACATTATTGTATCTAAGCTGCTTGGTGCACAGGCACTTGGAGCGTTTCAATAAAATATAATGGTAAATAACACCAAGAGTAGATAATAACACAACAGTTACACACCCGATTCCCCTATATTTAACCGATTTTTCTCATCAAAATTTGCCGCCAATAGAGAAGCAAGTGTATACGTTCCTCAGCTTATTATGACCACTAATCACTCACTTTCGTGGTACTGATATTCGTTTACATATATTTGCTAGCGTATTGCTGTAAATCGTAATCTTGCACGAGCTGAATTCACACAATTTACCGCTGTTGTGTAGAGGTGTTAAGACAAAAGTTGAAGCTATAGTGCAGGGTTCTCCAAGCTTTTTTATTATAGCATGGCGGGTGCTGCTTTTACGGTCTTAGTTGCAAATTGCCGAAAGCGGTTCGCGTGCTAGGGTGGTCCGGGGGCTATGATATTTAGCATGGCGGTTATGATATTTAGAGTGGCGGGTGCATTTTAGGATGGCGGGGCTCGACGATAGCCTGGCGGGCCGCCAGGCTATAAGTGCTC
Source organism: Priapulus caudatus (assembly GCF_000485595.1). Classification (NCBI taxonomy): domain Eukaryota; kingdom Metazoa; phylum Priapulida; class Priapulimorpha; order Priapulimorphida; family Priapulidae; genus Priapulus; species Priapulus caudatus. Next base: position 199,862 of record NW_014577619.1, on the reverse strand, counting down.
TTGGAGAACCCTGTAGTGGCGCCAATATTTAGCAATGGACTGTTTCCAAATCATTCGTGCCCCGATAGGGGTTTATAATGTACTTGATTACCTGCGTGTGCGTAATTACGTG
>NW_014577619.1:157526-199740 GCF_000485595.1 Priapulus caudatus | reverse complement strand
CACGTAATTACGCACACGCAGGTAATCAAGTACATTATAAACCCCTATCGGGGCACGAATGATTTGGAAACTGTCCGTTGCTAAATATTGGCGCCCCTATAGCTTCACAAACTGTCTTGACAGGTCACACAAGGCGCCATTTTAGCGGTAAATCGTGCGAATTCAGCTCGTGCAAGATTACGATTTACAGCAATATGCTAAAAATATATATGTAAACGAATATCAGTACCACAAAGGTGAGTGATTAGTGGTCATAATAAGCTGAGGAACGTATACACTTGCTTCTTTATTGGTGGCAAATTTTGATGAGAATCGGTTAAAAATGCGGGAATCGGGTGTGTAACTCTTGTGTTATTATCTACTCTTGATAATACGAAATCTATTTACTACCAAAGTCTTAATGTTTTTCTCTACTCTCTTTCTCCTATTATTGCCGACAATTTCCTGTAAAAGCCGTGAAAATGCTCCTCTGCAACACACATGTATACCGCACGCACGCTGCCACTCTTTGACACATAAATATAGAGCAGGTAGGAAAGCGAGATGCCAAAATTTGTTCAACGCTTGCTTGATTTCACATGATTACAACACAAGTATTCAACCATTCTACTCCATCTTTGTTTCTATTTGAAGGCCAGTGTTGAACTGTTCACTTGTTATAACAACATACTGTCTGTGTTCGTAATCAAGCTGTGTCACGCGAAATCACACAATTCTCGCGTTCGCTGTCGTTGCCCAGTAAATGTAAATGGCTGTAAGTACAGGGCTATAGGTGGCGCACTGCATTTTGGGAAACTACCACGCTGCTTTCCAACTCTCGTGTGAGCTCCGAAGAGTATATCAAAATTATAGTATAGTGCATAAAAATCCAAAGTGTCTATATATATGGTTTGCATAATAACATCAAGAGACTTGCCAGGTACAAATATGATTTTTCATTTCGAACGTTGCAATGATTAGTAATACTTGCAAAATGGCCGCCTCCGGCGGCCATATTCGCTCGTTATGCTGATGAGACTACGATAATTTCTCTAAATCCCGGCCCGATTCATTGTAATCTTTTAGTAAAATATTGACTTGATACCAAGACAATAATACAAAGATCCTGTTACTAACATAAAATTTTCTGTCTTGGTATTTTCATTTCTATATAAAACACTTTGTACACACCTTATGAGTTATGTATACAACTAATCCATTGTTTTTAACTCATCTGACATAGTCAGATGCAGCTTCTAGAATCGCATGAGCGTGCATCCATCCGTGCGTCCGTCCGTTTGTGCATCCGTCAACAGTTGGGCACAAATCTGAACGGCTCGACGTACGGTTTCAAAAGTCGGGACGTAGGGGGGTAATCCGAAAACGAGTTGGGAGGTCGAAGCTAGGGGTTAAAGGTCGAAGGTTAAGAGGTGTAAAAGAAGGTGGAACATTCCCTCCTTAACTTAAGGTATAGGGAGGAAATGCAGAATTACCGCACAAATCTAAACGGCTCGACCTAGGCTCGTGATAGTCGGTGTATAGCATCATGGTAGGAAAAGCCATCACTGTGCTGAAATTGGAGGTCAGAGGTCAAAGGGCAGTGGGGGAAAGGTCAGATATCAGACATTTTCTGAGGACATGGGCTAACGGACAGAGTGGAAAACTTTTTTGTTTCAACGCTGACCTACCATTTTTATCACTTTATTGAAAGGACCATGTAAAGTATCGGATGTCCAGACATAATTGGGTAAAACAACATTTATTCGTGCCTAGCAAAACATGGCCGAGCCCAGAGAGCACTGCTTTCAGTAACAGTCTACATACGCGGGTATACGCGTAGTGACGTGGCTACAAAGTAGTTCTGCATAATGTTACATCCCCTTTCTTTTAGAAGAAAGATTGTACTTCAATCATGAGTAAAAACTGAACTTTTAAAGACCTTCGAATTATTCTATCCGAGTAGTAACCAACATGACGTTAATGTTAAATAATGCTGTAATAGTCCTGCTTGGACATTTTCCACGCTAACTGTCAATTACTTCCACAGTCCAACATGACTGTCACAAAAACTGAACGTTACAGTAGTTAAACCGAATATCCAACCGAATTAACTAACTCAAATATCAAAGTTATACAACACGTATGCATTGCGTTCTCCACTACACAAATGCCTGACTGTATCATATTGTTAACACAAATTATAAATCGAGCGTTCTCGGAGCTCTGACCATTCTGCCTGAACGGGTATGATAGTTTGGATGGTCACTGGCACTCCCAGCATCTGGAACACGCACTGGTTCACTCTCAATCTTGCCCTTGATCGTGACGGTGTTTTGTTGTGGGACCTCACATTCTAATCTTCTGGGGGTGAAACGTGGTTCTGGTCATCTTGTCCCTGGGGATTATGAAGGGGGTCCCTCACACTTCTCACTGGTTTCCGGATATAACCCCCCGACAGATTCCTCTGAGATTAGGTTGCGTCAGATGTTTCTACCTCATACAACCGCGTGGCTGACACATGTTTCTCTGTGACGCACTGCTGACTTCCACTTGTTGAGTATATTCTCGTCCCGTACTCACCGATTTGACCTGGGGACAGAGGTGCTAGTGGTCTTCACATGATTCTCGTCTGTGATTACAATATTGAGTTGCTTGACGCCCAAAAAGTCGACGTGAAACTGGATCGCTGTCGGCTGGCTCGTTGGTAATCTTCACCGGAGATTACTTCCTGAAGCTTGCGTGAGTTCAGTAGTTCTGATGGTTGATGGGCAAGTGGTCAATTCCACGTGTACCTGTTTTTCTGTATTTTTCTCTGCTTTATCCATTTTACCTAATTTCTTTTCAATTAAAGGAAATATTTTACATGATTTATTTACAACAATTATCAATAACATAACAAATAATTTTGACAATGAATTATTATTTTTTTAAATAGGATTAGGGTTAGGGTTCACAAATGAACCATTAAAAACAGTAGTTTCAGCGACAGCGAATGTAGCAACCAAATGGGATTTTGGAAGTATGCAGAAGGATTGCTGAAATATGATGTGTACGCAACTGGGCAATTCACGTAAGCGGAATTTACAATTCAGATAAATTTTTGTCTTAGTTTTACCTGCGCACTGGCTTTAGTCCAACAGCTGAACTGATAGAACTAAACCCTTATTAGTTCTGCTGATACCCGCTGCTTCTTTGGTAAAAAAGCATAGTTCAGAGCGAAAACCCTTACGCGGGAGGCGAGTGTGAGCCAAGAAAGTGTCGGTAACGGAATTACGGTCAGAAAATATGGTCTTATTTTTACCATGCAACTTCAGAGGATTCTGCTGAAATCTATAATAGGAGGGCAACATGTTTTCCCATGAAAATTTGTAGTCTCATTGTTTGATAAGACTATGGTGGCTATAATTTGGCTCAATATATTCAATAATATCCGTAGCAGGCAGTGAGTTTTTTCCAAAAAAACAGCGGTAACGGAAATTACGAAAATGGTAACGGAATTACGCCTTCTGAAAATTTCCTAAAAAATGAGCCCACATTTTCAAATATCAAAGTTGGCTGAAATGAGACATTGTAAACACTTCTAATGTTTGCTGGCTATTTACAATGAACCATAAATAAGTCACATAAATGTGTGATAAAACAACCACAATTCAGGATATTACCTGCTAAAAAACTACTTTTAATTGAAACAAGACATGATAATTTCAAATTGTTGCTGACTACGATGGAAGTAAATCTTTTGTCATATGATCAGCTGGTTCAAAGCGCACTTTAATCCTGGCTAGATAAGTTGTTTTGCAGTACCCCCTTTATCCCCACTTGGCGTACCATTCCTCTTGTGATTTACCATGGTAACGGAATTTACATTCACCCACTGCTTTATAAAGAACATTGTTCAAAATCTTCAAATGTACGGTTCCAAACAGAATATTATTTGTTTGAAATTCGCCACTAGATTCACTCTGAGACCTTTCGATCTAATTAGACAGAAGTTATTATAATTCACATTATTGTATGATTCCACCTGTGAGCACCATCGCGCAAAAATAAAAAATGTTTAAATATTGACGAACAAAGGAAAACTAGAAGAAAGTCAAACAACCTTTAGTTTAACAGTCCATGAAGAAAGAAAGAAATGGTGAGTATTCCAGTTATCAGAAATGCCATGAACAAGGACAATTAACATCTTATTCTAGTGAGGTTTTAAAATGTTCAGGTAAAGTAATTATTGCAAACTTCTAATCCATTTGCGGTTCAATTGAGGATTTGTAAATGAATAACAAGGACCTTGTTTACTACTGTCAGTGACCTCTGTTCAGGCCAAGATCATATTTGTGAATGCAGTTTTTTTTTCACAACTTGACTGTAACATCATCACATCTCAGTTTTAATCACCTGCCAAGAACTGTTTGGAGCATTTTTCCCATTGGGAACACTGAAGCAAAAACCCCATTTCCAGTCGCAGATCTTTTTCAGTTTCTGCTAATCAACCAGTGCCAATCCGGTTGCTACCGCATCATCACATGGGAACCACTTGAGCCCAATCACCAAACACTTCTACTGTACACAGACTCCACACGCATCAACGAAACATGGCTACCATCAGTCATCATTGCTCACCATATCACCCGTCACTCCCATCGCCAACAGCTGCTACCCATCCATCACCAAGTCACATCCCATCGGCCAACACTGCTATCACCGTCATGCCCATCGCCAACACTAGCTATCACCGTCAGCTCCCATGCGGCCAACACTGCGCTAAAATCACCGAGATACTCCCATCACCAACACTGCCACCATCATCACGCGAGTCACCAATCGACCAACACGCGTAACCTATCAACACCCCGCTGACTCACCAACCCAAACCACTAGCGAGGCACATCATCGACCGTCACTCCCATCGCCAACACTGCAACCCATCATCACCGTCACTCCATTCGCCAACACTGCCACGCATCACACGTCACTCCAATCGCCAACACTCCTACCATCATCAGCCGTCCACTCCATCGCCCACACTGCCTATCCATCATCACCGTCACTCCCATCGCCAACACTGGGCCACCATTATCCCCGTCAGCTCCCATGCGGCTAACACTGCTATCACCGTTCACTCCCATCACGCAACACTGCGCACATCATCAACCGTCACTCCCATCGCCAACACTGCTATCAACGCATCAGCTCGCCATGCGCCAAACAACTGCACCCATCATCACCGTTCAACTCTCCATCGCCAACACTTGCCTATCAACCCGTCACGTCCAGTCGCCCAACACTGCCACCGATCATCAACGTCACTCCATGCGGCCAACATGACTGCAATATACCCAACCGGTCACTGGCAAACTCGAAACACTCGCACCATACATCCACCGTCAGTCCCATCGCCACACTGCTACCATCATCACCAGTCAGTCGCCATCGCCAACACTGTGATCACCGTCACTCCTCAATGCGCCAACACTCCCACCATCCATTAGTTTGTTTGCTGCCATTATTACGCCGCACCACTACATGCTGGATATTGTCATTTTTGAACTTGCTGCATGACAGAAGGCGGCTTTTAGCATGGTTCTGGATCTCCAGGCTATATATGCGTCCGAAGTCACTGTTACCCGTGTGTCTGCTTCGTAATTCGGAACAGGGCGTATTCCTTTGAGCAGCCTCGAGTATTTGGACATTTCAATTTCCGGATATCAATCGTGCTGACATGCAGGACAGTTATGTTTGGGCATTGCCTTTTGGGCACTCAGCCAAAATTTGTGTAATTAGCCACTGCCCTCTCCCTTGAAATCTAACGACATAGCTGCCTATGAGCCAGTGCTTACACTACTGCCCTGCATATATTACCACATTATTATTATTCCTACAGTAAACCAGCTTCTAACTACTTACCAAACGTGAAAGTAGGCTTCATGAAAAGAGACCGTTTTCGTGGATGATTCCGTACCAATTGTAAATTCCGTTACCATGTGGAGACGCGGCGTCTTAACATTAAAGGTGTATTAATTGGCTGTTCACACATTGTTTGTTAAATGGCCACGTGAAATAAACGATATTTCTCGTGAAAAATTAAGGTGCTGTTTTACACGCAATTGTGTAGGTATACCTGAAAATAAGAGAACCCTTAGATAAAACTAATATAAAAGAAATTCTAAAGTTCGCCCCATGAATTATATTAATTGATGAAAGGAAGAAAAACATTGTGATTTTGGTATCGGTATTAATTACGGTAAAAAAAAGGCAAAGATTTTTGCGTTCCCTCAAGCGAAGATTAAAAGATCATGTGGTTCAAAAATCCGTCTTTTAGCAAATATCTACAACACCATAATGGCCTCACCATTTTAATCTCACACAGAGAGTACTTAGTGGTTAGAAGGATAAAATATTAATGAGTACAGGGCTATAATTTATACCAATCTATAACTGTGGACCCTTTGACCTAGAATTCCGCACATGTATAGTTTTCGCGGTGTCATGAAAATAAAGTATAAAATCACTTTCTCAGAATTCCCAAATCCAGAGTTTTAGGAAAACTAAATCCGATAAACTTATATATATATTTGCGTAATTTTCAGAATTAATTAGAATGGATGGTATTAATGACACCATTTAATTTAACTTTGAAGAAATGTGGAGTTCTAATTAATATAGGAATGACTATATCTGTTCAAACTGTACTGTTTAGGCATCTCTCATGTGGAATTGCCCTTAACTGCGTATCTGGCCCATTCTTAGTCACGTGTGTGACCAAAAATACTGCAAATTGTGAAAAGCATCTCATATAACTCTAAAGGCCTTACAGGTATACTGTTTATTAGTGTGTATTTGACTTATGTATGTCAAAATCTATCAGGTGACAATTTTAAATGTTATGTAGATTATGTTAATTAAGGGTCAGAGGTCAAATAAGATCGGTCACATGTGTGACCTCGCACGGAATGAGATTTTTCATGACCGAGATTTAACTTACAAACTTTGTGAATTCTTAAAAGCTAGAATGTTTATAATTCTAGCAGACATGCATTATAGTTTTGTGAATAGGAAATTAGCCATGAATAAGATAAATCTCTTACAGCTATTTGTTTATGTATTACTTTATGTGTTGATGTATGGTCACGTGTGTGACATTTGGGTGGTCACGTGTGTGACATGATATTGACTAAGAAAATTGGGAAAATGTGGTGCACGCTGAATACCTGCGCTATGTAACAATCTATAGTTTCAGTTGTCAATGGTTTTATCTGGTGTTGTGACAATTAAGTCCAGCTGATTTTGGAAATAAAGACACAAAAAACAAAATATTTTGCATTTTGAAAGTTTATTAAAAGTTATCAAATGTAAATAGTTTCACATGACATGAAGTTCATGTTTGCTTCACAGATATCCCAAAACACTGGGAATTGATATGATGCGATAATGAACGTGCATATTTAGTTTGGTTTCATATGTTATGCTGTCTTTTACACACCTGACCATTTGTTAGCAGGACTTGTTATAACACTTTATTCTGATACTCACAGGAGTAAGACATGGCAAAGTCCATTTGAATGACTGTGTTTTTTTCTTTTTTTTTTCTTCGAATGACATGGCCTAGATTCGTTTTACACGAACGTGTTTCTGAAAGTCTTGCATACTCAACAGTACTACCTCTTGTAGTTCCCCACAGCACCCAACTTTGGTAACTTTTTTCAGCCTACCACTTTCTTGCTTTTCCCAAGTCAGCCAACTCACATCTTTTGCTTTATCTGATTCATTGAATCTCTCTTCCCTGCACTTTACCCCACACTCACTACATTCACCTCTCCAGCATTTGTCATGCATATCCTCAGAATTACACAACAAACCTTTCCACAATTCATTGTTGTAAGTGATGCCAAGTCTCCGTGTGGCCCAGTGCGCAATTGCATATCAGCACACTTTTACACTTAATAACGACCATTTAATACACCAAGACTGTTATTCTACCAGCTGTTTGCAGGCTAGTAGATAAAGATTTCTGCAAAAGATGAAGTAATTATCTCAAAAGTTTTTGAATTATAGCATTTGAAAAATGGTACCTCGGCCCTATTTGACAACTTCTAAATCTCAAAAATCAGTACGCAAGGCCATTTTTTTTAAATATGTTTTTCTTGTATTTTTTAAACTTAAAATGTACTTAACAACTATAAACCACGGGAAATAAACATAAAAACTTGTTTGAACCACTGGAGTGTAAAAAATTTGACAGTAATATAATATTAGAGTCCTCGGTAGGATTTTAGCAGTTTGGCCGATGTACATTTTTTGAAATGCCATAAATTTGTTTTCAGGCTTCAGATCATCACCAAAATGCATATACTAACAGTATATGTGGTATACTGTGCCTAGAAACGATAGAATATGTAAATAATAACATATTTATTCAAATTCTATTTCATCAAACTTGACAAAAATGGCAATTTAGCAAAATATCATTTTACAATCCGACCGATGTACACTTTTTGAAATGCCATAACTTTTTTTCAGGCTTTAGATCACCAAAATGTCCTAGACAAATGGGTCGCATCTACACAAAGTGGTTTTCACTGTATGATTCAAACCAGTGTTCAATGTCAGCAAACTGGTCAAATGTCCACGAACGACCACCAGCAATTGGTACTGGAGATTCGATGACTCCCAACACATACTGGACGCACACCTCGTCTTTGTCGGCCTTGCGTGGCCACTTGAAGCTGTTACTACCCACAGAAGATGGTTGCATGAAATTCACCACAGCCTTGTCTTTACTAAGAATGTGTACAATTTCTCTGGGAAACCATACTGGCTCTGGTTCGCTATATGTTACTGCAACCCATTGTCCAACAACTGTATACATATATGTTGGTTCCCGTGCGACCTCGACTGCTGGCTGACTGGGTGTGTTAACCACGTCAATGGGCATCAGGGTGGGTGGGTACATTGGGCTGTTTTGCTACAACAGCATCATTTGGTAAGCTGGACAGAATTGGCAGGTGGTGATGGAGTGTTTCCAAAGAGTGTGCCTTGCCCTGTTCAGAGAACCGAAATAGTTGCTTCCCAAGTGTGGCAGTTTCTATGGGGAATTCTTCATTTGTCTGCTTAATCTGAAATCTCAGAGCTTTGATGGCCTTCGACTTGCTTAACGATTTGACGAGTTGTTTCACATCATCTGCTGTCCTGCAGGTGCCAAATTTAGCTGCATTTAAAGTCTTGTTCGTTTCTCTCTTTTCTCTTACAGCTCGACGCTTTTCAACAATTGTCTTTCTTCTTTCAGATTTGGCGGTGTAAATTTCACTAATCTGCAACACTCGTGTCCCGACTGCACGTCTCTCCTTTGTTGCTTCACGCCTGGACAAGTTGACGGCGGCATCCCTCAACTCCGCTGGTTGTTGCTGTGCCCATAGGTGGGCCTTGTCACTCTTCGCCTGTACAAAGCAGCCAGCATTGTAAAAGTTCGATGAGGGAGCAAACTAGACGTCTGTCGAGTATCCCAAATTTGGACTCCAATACATCATTGTGCGCTTCGCCCAGCACCTTGCCAGCATCTACAGCAGACTGTGTCGGCTCTTCGTTCGTCAAGTGCTCCTTGGCATGGCTGGTCAATTTCTCGCCTCCAGCTTTACACATACATTGTAAAATCTTCTTCACGAGAGCTCCCTCCACTGCAGCAATCACACGAACTTGGTCCATATACTGGTGGAGGTCTCCATCATGCCAGTGTACACCTGGCCACAGTTCAGTGCCTTCCAACAGCGGTGATGCATCTTCTGTCCATTCCTCCATCTTCATTATGGCTGTTTTGTAGAACGGATCTACAGACAGTGGTGAACACGCTTTCTTGACCTGACACATCAGTGGATTGCAAATCTCAAAGTATGCAATTGCAAAGGCACACTCCTCTGCAGTTATATACTTGTTGAAGCATCCACTGTACACGGACTGTTCGATTTTGTTAAGGCCAGGAGTCGTCTTCTGATCTCGCAGCAGCTCCAGAAAGGGAATGATGCTGTCTATTCCACAGATAGTGGGAATGGCGTTCTAGAGGAAAATTAAGTACCTGCCTCCAACGATTGGACGGAACAAGTCAGATGCCGTGTCAGTGTCCACACTCAAGCTGTAGCCCTTAAAATCCACACCCTTCGCATACTCCTTTCTACTTCTCTGACACAGAAGTTTGTCACACTCGTATATGTGTTGCTTGGCCCCAGACATCCTGTTCTTGAATCCATGACCAGCGCTCGACTCCTCCACACCATTCAGTTCTTTCATCAACTGAGCACTAGCTGTCGTCATAGCTTCTGCCATTTTGTTAACCTTGTGATTTCTGCAGGTCCAAGCATGAATGTGGATCCTTTCCCGACGTTCTTCATCCGAGATAGATGTCCTCGGGGTCCAGGGCCCGCTGAAGGGCCCTGGAAGCTCAGGGGTTCTAGATGCTCTGGTGGAATCTGAGCCTTATGTTAGGAGCATTTTATCTTTTTATTTTATTATTGATTTATTAATTATTTTTTATCCATCACAACTTACAATACATGCAATTCTTATTCGAAGTCTCCCTCGCCACCCTCAGCCTCAGCATGGGTCCGCTCATTGTATGTGTACTTCTCCATGTAGGTATTTCTTGCATTGGTGTACACGTGAGTAAGCCTTGCGTTTACATCAACATGCGATGGAAAGGATTCTGCCGGTTTGATGATGGCCTCTAAGGTGCCTACTGCTAGGGAACTCCTTAGCTTTGTTTTGTTGGCATTCAGTTTGGAGAAGGTCCTCTCTACCTCTGCAGTGCTTTGTGGTAAGAAGGTCACTTGCAGCATAAAGTTCGCGACGTCTTCATAGTCAGGAAGACGGCTCAGACTCTGCCAAAACTCTACAATGGGTTTGCTTTCCCACCCTCCTTTCTTCACATTGTCATCAATCAGAACGGAACGCCATTGACAATCAATAGTCTGCACGGTTGACGACCAGATCCTTCGAAAGCCCTTGGCAAGAATTCCACCCGATCTGACATCAGCACTGCCATCCAGTATTTTCATATGGTTCACATCTTTCAGTGCATTCAGAACTGGGTCGGACAGATTGATCCTCTTAAGAATTTGGCGCACAGCTTCCCTGCACCAATCTCTGCACCTCATCAGAAAGCCCTCTCTCTGACGTGGAAGCATGAGTCCCATGGATTCATGTGCCATTATCCCTGGGTAAACTTTGTAAAGTGGTAGCCACTGTGATTCGTAGTCAACATTGATGTTGGTCAGGTTCTGGATTGGTTTCTTGAAGTTTTGGCACAACATCTTTACAACACGTTCAACCTCTGTCAGAAGACGGTGAAGCTGAAACCCATTCGACTGGAAGATTACATTCAGCCCTGTCAAGTCTCCAAGGACATAGTCGCAGAACTCCAATGTTGCCTCAGTACTTCTAGTATCATCTCAGCCTGCAGGGAGCTCTTGTCACTTGCCTCTGCAGTAAAGAACAAAACGAGAGCAGGTCATTGTTCCAAAATCTGACTAAAACACTGGACCACAGACAGCCAACGTGTCTGGCATGGCTTCAGGATTCGGTAAGCATCAACATCTACAAACTTCTGGAACTCAGCATAACTTTTCTGCCTATTGGGGGACATCTTGAAGTAATTGTAGACATCGTGTATTAGCTGATCAGCTGTCTTTGACAGAACCTTAGAGGCGTGCTCTGCAACAAGATGGAAGGTGTGACAGTAACACTTTAGGACAAACAGATTTGGTGCAGCATTTTCCATTCTTGTCAGAAGAGAGTTATTGGCTCCTTGCATCAGATTCTCCCCATCTGATGCATAGCCTATGACTTTGTCCCAATAGAGCTCATCTTTCTGCAAAGCATTTTCAAGGGATGCAGATAGTCCATTGGCATCTACTTCCTCCACAGGTATAAGACGGTAGAATCGTGTGACTGGTTCATTGTTCGCGTTCAGGAAACGGACATTGACGCAGAAGACTTTGGTCATTGTGATGTCAGTCGCCTTGTCACATAAGATGGAAAATACACTCGAAAATTTCAAGTCCTCAACAAGCTTTTCATGGGCGTATTGCGACAAACATTTGCTAAGAAGATATGTACCCTTGGTGCGATTGCAGCTCATTCCCTTGATGCCTTTTGCGACATCGGCGATGCCATGGAGAGTTGCCACAAGAGAGTAAGAAGTTGAATGAAATGTTTTTTCTTGCAATAAGGGCCACAACGTTCAACTCTGCCTTCACAATTGTAGAATTGCTGGTGACAGCGAAAGAAGATATGGGGCGATTTTGCTGGCACGTCTTGGCTCGCTGCAAGTGAAGTGATGTCTTCGTGTGTCCCGTAAGCTCGGATTTTCCCGGGGCAAGGTGTTTATCGCAAATGGAGCAATACGCCTTTCCTTGATGATGTCTGGATGCAGAAAGCCATCCTTGTGCCCATCTCTCCTTTTCCCACTCACAGCGGTAGTTTTGGGGTCGATATTTATTCTCGACTTCCTTCGGCATCTTTACCCTAGAGATAAAAAAGGTATTTGATTATTAAATTTTGTAGAACCGCTTAATATATCAGCCTAATTTTTTCAGGAATTATACTTAAGGTGTCATTCTTTCTATTTCTGCAAAAAAGGTGTTCTTAATTTCTTTTTGGGGGAGGGGTTTGGCATTATAATAGAGAGGTTCGGCTAGGCGTAAAACGCGAACGCGAACGCGAGTGAGCTCACGTTGACGTATTCGTTCGCGTTCGCAATGATTTCTTGTTCGGCTTGGTGTTACGTGGAGAATGCACGCATGTCATCTGTGAGGGAGTGCGTTGAGTGGATGTTGATAGATACTGATTATCTATTTGCTTTCCTAGACTATAAAAAGAACTTTAAAATCTTTCTTCAGCATGTGGCGAAGTATTACATTGTTGGGGCCACACTCACAAACTGCCACACCTGTTTGTATGAGGGGGATTGGCCATTTTAATTACCTGGGAACTGGGAAATGTCAGATAAATTTTCCGATATTCGGGAACAGAAGTCCATCGGACGTGGAAAGACCTTCTAAAATTGTCTGGGATCTGGGAAAATTGTGTCAATTCGTCGGGATTTCAATTTCTGCGCTAATATTTATTTAATTTATTAATTTATTTTTATTAATTATGCCCAGATAAATAATAGTATGTAAATATTAGTATTTATGTAGTGTTTGAAAACCTAAACTACTGATTTCCTGAAACATGTCTACATAATTTCCTGGGAACTGGAATTGGATTTTATTTTACTGGGCAACTGGATATGGGGTGTTTTTTTTGCTGGAAAGTGGGAATGTACCCCCCGTCCGCCCCCTCTTGTATGGCAGCATCACTCCAGATTATTTCAGCATCAATCCTCCGAGCACGCAATTTTTGTAGCAGCAATTCTAAACAATGTAACCTGGCCTGAAATATGCCTGCCCCAGTCCAGATTAGAGTGGCACAACTAGTCCCTAGACCCTATCAAGCCAAAAAAGGGTGATAATTGGGATGGTGAATAGAAAATGACCTCGATTAAAAGAGAGGGGTGGCAAGGGTGCCATATGGTGAAACTGGGTCAGTCCATTTTCCGAACACCCATTTTTCCGAATGCCTACTCTTGAATCTGATGCCTACTTCTCTGAATGCATATTTCTCTGAATTATAATGTATCTCCACTGATTACTGTTACTTTACCCTGTTAACCTACTCTGTTAGGCTACATTTGTCTTGATGACCACGAAAACTCTCGCACAGCCAGCAGCAGCACTAGCCACTATAGTCCTTAGGGTGCAACTAGTAACTACTAGTACTACTACTAGTACTAGTTCTCTATCCTTGGGCCCTAGTAACTAGTACTTAGCGGTAGGTAGTAGTAGTACTAGTACTATACTAGTACTACTCTACTACTACTACTACTACTACTACTACTACTACTACTACTACTACTACTACTACTACTACTACTACTACTACTACTACTACTACTACTACTACTACTACTACTACTACTACTACTACTAGTACTAGTAGTAGTACTCGTAACGGTTCAAGGATAGAGAACATGGGTCCCAACAAAACCAATGTCATTTACATCAATATAAATATAATATTATATCAAATAATAGGTTAGGTTATGGTTAGGGTTAGGGTTAGGATTAGGGTAGGTTAGGGTTAGAATTAGGGTTAGGGTTAGTTTAGACACATTGGTTTTATTCGGACCCATGTTCTCTATCCTTGGGCCGTACTAGTAGTAGTACCACTGTGGTAAGTACCGCTTAAAAATGTGACGTGAAAGTAGCCAGATTGATCGTCATATTTCTCATGAAACGAATTTCTAAGAACAACGAATTCACAGCTCAATGTGATCTTAAATAAGTATATTTTGTATAATGTGCTTTGAAACGGTGTTTTGTGAAGGATTCATCGGAAAAAATCGCAATATTTGTTCACGTTTTTGACTTACGTGAAAGCTAGCTGTCGTGTTGGCGTGAAATCCGTCCGCGCAGCTCTCGAGGACGCGAGAAAATACCCGCAAAGTGATGACGTCAACACAGAAACTCTTGTCGATTCGCGTTCGCGTTCACGTAATACGCCGAGCCGAACCTCTCTAATATATGACTTTTTTCAAACAACTAGTCAACAACCAAATTCCGCTGTGTGAATTATTGAAATTTATTCCAATTTAAAAGTTTGTTTCACTGTAATTTTAGAAGATTTCACTCTTGAATATATAATTTGATTTTAAGCAGATTTATTATAATAAAATACAGCCTATAATGCCGCAAATAAAGTGCAAACTTACTACAGAGTACACTCAGTACTTGCTCCTCCTCCCGGCAGCAAACTTTGAAGTGTTCACATATCTAATGACGCCGCCCGTAGCAACGCTTCAAAAAATCTAAAAATTCTCAGAAGATGGAGCCACAGTGTCATACGATCGATTGTGTACTTAAACATTCTGTATGTGCATGTCCCTACACGCTACAGCCCCTGTTGTGACTATGGCAATGACCCGGCGTTAGCCGGGTCTTGCATATCAAGTCATGCACGAGGATTTTTGAGGATTTTTCGATATTTATTGAAAAAAGGGTTACAGTTTTTGAAAATTCCAAAACCCCCTACTTCCCCCTACAAATTGTCGTTTTCACCATAGGTATCCCCTACCCCCTACGGAAGGCTAAAACCCGCTACCGTAGGGTATTTCCCCTACGAGTGGCAGCCTTGCTGCATACCCATTTTTTCAACATGAATACATTATACTGTGAATTGCCTGCATGATCTCTGTGTGCATATTGAATAATTAGAAAACGGATGTGATTCGATCCACCGTTCTTTCATGCTTGACGCTCGCGCTGTACTCTTTAGGCTATTGAGACAAACTTGAATCAAGAATTTTGGATGTGCTATGTATATCACGACACTGTGACGTCATTGAGCAACGAAACAAGCTCAACCAATAGCAGCGCTCACCACAGCCCTATGTTCTTGATTGACCTAGGAAAAAAAATCACGCCTGCCGCCTCTACGCTTGCCACAGGTTGGTTTAAAAACTCTAAAGCAAAGACAATGGCACTTTTAAAAGATTAGTCTTATTTTTAGGACGTGTCCCCAGCAGTATATTTCCTCAAATAGAACAGCTTGTCTGCTGTTCCAATGTTCTTTCGGTCTATGAGGGCCAGAAACGAGTTTTCCCATTCCGGGAACTGCATGGCATCACCGCTGAAAATTCTGGGCTCTGGAACGGGTAGTCTTCCAAGAGAGATACTCTCTTGAAAGGCCTGAAGCAGAGTAGAAAGTTCTACAGATGGCGCTACTGAGGTCGTTACAGGCAGAGTACTCAAAGGCTGGGACTGACGTGGCACTGTAGGCGCATCTACTGTACGAACAGGAATCTCACGACTATCTTCACCCAAGAATTCCTGCCTTTGCCCCTCATGCTCGAAGACTTGAACTCTTGCAATCGCAATCTTGACGTCTTCTTCAGCCTTGATTCTGTCCAACATGTCCTGCTCTTCTTTAGGTTTCCTGTTGCATTCGGCTTGTATCTGGGCTAGTCTCGCCCTGTGCTTGAGTTTCCCGGAGGGACTGTAGTTGCGCCTCCTTTGCCACCAACTCGGCCACTGCTTCGGTCTTACTCAGAGAAGCATGAGACGTTGTTGTAGCTTTGGAAAAGCAAGATTCTGTGACACTCGAACCAAACACAGAGGGATTAGCCTTCTTATCTAAGGCGTCTCTTACGTTGAATATGGCGATCTCTGGGTTGAAGGTATCCGAATCTTCATCATCGCCAAGTCGTTTGGTGATGAGCTCCCTAATATCTCCAGAAATCTGTATGGCACAATCAACCTGTCGCAGTACCTCAGGCGCAGGTGGTAGTAGTGCACGCATCTCTTCATATCTTTGTATAACCAATTGGAGGTGTACGTGCATATGGTCTACTATCTCATTAAGCTCTTTCCTATTGATGTGAGCCTTGAGTCGTCTTCTTGTCAACTTTGCTTCAGTCTTCCATTTGAAATAAGCACTCCTAAATCTGGCCTCTTTGGCTTCCACATCTTGGTCCAAATTGGCTTGTGCTTTCATCGTTAATTTTCCCTCCCTCTTGCTCCTTCTAAGACCTTGTTCTGCATCTGCAAGATTTGGTTCCGGCTGTAGGCTTCTATCAACTTTCGGAACGTCTGCCAGTACTCTTCTTAGCTCCTCATCAGGTCTTAATTCTCGCTCTGCCAAAGGTGTGTCTTTAGGATCAGTTTCCTGCCCATCAATCTTTCCAATATTTGACATAACTGTGAATGTGTTCACCTATCTTGATGGCAGTTAACTCTTTCCTTCCATCTTGGAGGCTCCGTTTTCACTGTAGCGCACTATGAGCGCCCGTAGGGTGCTGGTCTTCGAACAAAAACAGACTCGACGCTTCTTACTGATGTAATATGATATTTATTTACACCGTGAAAACTAGAAAACAAACCAAAAGAAAATTAAATAAGAGAGGGTTAACAATGTCTTCCTTTAGCTATAAAGTACAGACTATACTATACCAAACAGACATTACTATATGTAAACAATACTTCTGACATATGTTCATTCATGACTCTTAACCATATGGCATTCTTTTCTCCATACAAGATATTAGTAACCTAAACATAATATGATCATAACAATTATTACACATAACCTAACGTTTTCGTTTAACGAGACTCTGAATAAGCCTACTCTTGGGTATTTCTTGGGGAAAACAGTAAAAAGTGGCCAAACATACCTTCAAATGAGCCGTGTGTGTAAACTTGCAAATGGCGCCAAAGGTCACTAATGATGACCTCATGGTTCCAGCTTTAGTACCATCTCTCACCAATTGGTGGCAGGACCGAAAACACTGCGTTGCGAGTTGGAGACATGACGAAAATAAAAACTAACCCCATATAGTTTTGTTATCTCCTGGAAGTTGTAGATTTTTTTATTTAAACTTTGAAGAGAACATTAAAAGAGTTTATTAGAACATATTTTCACAGATATTGATCAGGGGATTAAGCAGATGGTTGCAAGTAAAATTTCGACCTGTAAAGTGGAGACAGGCCATTTTGGCACGTGGAGCCAATGGGAAGGTTTAAATTTTTTATTTTATCATATCTACCATCGGAAATTATGCATTGTTAGAATATAATTTCACCTTGTGCACAACAATCATGGAAAATGCCAGGTGATTTTAGCATGGATAGCCACTATAGTCCCCTAGAAATCATGAAGACATGAACTGCGGACTTTATCACGAAACCACCCGTCTACCCAAAGTTTCTTGCGCTTTGTTTATGAATCTCATTTATCAATGAACGACGGAAACATACGAGCTTTGTCGAAGCAACATTAGCAGTCACTAAATGCGGGAAAGGCGTGTTACTTGATGATATGGCGCTAGGATTACATAGAAGTACTCGATTTTATCGCTTTTTATCTCGGCATAGGAACATCGTAGAGACAAGCGGTTGATCTTTTATTGGCTAGCTATGACTCCTGCATAATATTCCGGTAGAGAAGTATCAAAATAAGGTAGGTAAACTTTATTATTTTTGCATACATTGGGCATTTTATTGGCTACTGGTATGTTGAATCATCGCGCATGTTCATTGCTTGGTCGTTTATCCTCATGTATCACAACAGTTAAGTCAGGAGCATTTATGTTGTGCAAGATATCTGCAGCGGTTTTGAAAGCTTTCACATAATGATTGTGTTCATGGAGCATGTCTCGTAGATTTGCAACTATTTCAGGTTTCAGTTTTTTTGATTTACAATTGATAGCCTTGTGTTCACTTCATCTACTTTGTTGTCAATGAAGTAAATTTGAAGGAACTGAGGTGTTCGGTTTGGTTCAGTGTACATGGAACCAATGTTATGGAAAACCTGCCTTTGCACTGTAAATGTAGGGTTCGAGCCTGATAGTTGCCTTGTTGTGCAGGCAAAGCTGGTGATTTGGAATGCACAGTTGTATATTCTGATATTGCAGAGAAAATGTTCATCGTCATTCAGTAGCGATGAAAGATAAGGTGGTGGCTGTGGATGGGAGCTTAACATTGGAGCTTAATTTTCCCATTGCAGCAGCAGAATCCAGGAGGTTCATTGGCGAATCTGGCAGCTTGACAGTGCTGGCAGATCTGGTTCACAAGTCTTATACAGGTTTGTGGAGTAAAATGTTCTGCGACATAACCATACGCCCTGGGGTGTTGTGCCATTTCATGTGTGACGTCAACACTTGGCTGTTGTCTTTAGTTTTTTTTTTTTTTTTTTTTTCTGTCCGGTTAGTCTTGTTGAGGGACGTTTTGCGCTTCACCATGGCTGTAGGTAGGCAAGCGAAAGTAAAAGGTGGTTATTGTAAAAAAAACAATGTTTATTTTGCATCAGACGTGTACATCTACAGAATGTGGATATATTCACATGAATGAAAATGAGCTGTGAGGAGTATTGAAATCCCCGTGGAGACTTAAGGCTTAAAATAAAATAAAATTCTATTATTAGCATTTTATCATTATAAAATTTTGTTATTAGCATTGTTGTAAAAAGAATATGAAATTGATTTATTTTAGACCAAGATCATAAATAAAGTTGAGAAATAGAAATTAGTCTTCGTAAACAATATTTTTCCATCATTTTTCCATCAAAATATGTATTGGGAATTAAAGTTCTAGAAAATAAACACATTGAATGATAGTTTTGGTGTTTTTGACTTTAAAAGAAATTTTTAAGTAAAAAATGTTTTTTTTACCTACCGACCTACCCTTTACTTTATTTTATGCCTAATATCGAATTATATCAGCAGTTTGTAAGAATTGATAATAGAATTGAAATCCCCAATATCAGCAGTTTGTTTGGTCAGCAGTTGATAATCATTGCCTGTTGGGACAGAAGTCCTTAAACACGTGGCAGTGAATTACAGTTTGAAGTAAATGTTAAACATTAACAGACTAAAGGCGGTATAATATCTCAATTATGAGCCATTTAGTGAAGACAGTTCAGTCATGGTGAGCAAATTGCAGTGGTTTGTACATGTACATGTCCTGGTTTCTATTGTGGTTCATTGTCATTTCCTTCCTGCTTGATATTATCTTCTTTATTTTGGTTGTCTTTTCCTTCAAACTTGGTATCATTGTCTTTATTTTGGTCTCGTCTGTTGTCATCTTGCTGTTGGTCCTTCTCCTTACTTTGCTGGGTTGACGTGAGGATGTCTTCAGAGACTTGACTTAGGATGGAGTCATCTAAGTCATCATCCCAGATAAGTGCTGCTGTATTCATCAGAGTCAGTGGTTCATCTTTCTTGTCATCTGGGTCCCTTTCCAGTCCCATGATTCATTTCTCTTGGTAACGATCAGGGGTTTAGGGTCAAATGGTACACAACGAGAATCTTCGAGCAGCATTCCAACGTCTGAGGGAAAAAGGGCTCACTCTCTCCAAGAAGAAGTGAGAGCTCAACAAAACATTACTTGAATTCTTCGGTCGCATCTCAAAAGCAGGTCTTGCCGCTGATCCATCAAAAATCCAAGCAATTCTGGAGATGGAACCGCTAAAGTCTGCGTCCGAGATCTGTAGTCAAACTATGTCAAACTACTGCGGGTCCAGATTCGTCCACGACTACGCAACAATCACGCACCACCTCCAAGAACTGACCAAGAACGACATCCCGTGGCAATGGTTGGCAAAACATCAAGCAGCATTCAACGCGCTGAAGACCGCACTGACACAAGCGTCAGTACTGCGGTACTTCGATCCCTCATTGGCAACTGAACTGCACGTTGATGCCAGTCCTGTAGGTCTCTGCGCTATTCTGATGCAGGCAGAGAAAGACGGCACGCGTCACACTGTACAGTATGCCAGCAGAGCGCTCACACCAGTTGAACAGCGTTACAGCCAAACAGAGCGCGAAGCCCTGGCTGTAGTATGGGCCTGTGAACACCTTCCCCTGATGAGAAGTCCAGTAACCATATACACCGACCACAAACCACTGGTGCCGCTGTACAACAATCCGGGGTCAAAGCCTCCAGCAGGTATCAAACGTTGGACACTCAGACTCCAGCCGTACGAGATCGAGCTGAAGTGTCGAAGTGGAAAGGACAATCCAGCAGATTACCTGTCCAGACACACCTACCGTCACTGAGTGCTCTAGGGGAGAGGAGAGGGTTATGGAGGAGTACATCAACCACATTGCTGCTACATCTGGACCCAAAGTAATGACCTTGACTGAACTCCACAACTGCACCGAACACGATGCGACCCTGCAAGCTGTCATTCACGCCATCCGTTTTGGCAAATGGGAAATCGCGAGACAATGACCCGGTGTTAACACGTCATCATTCAACCGAATTCACAAAGTCCGAGGGGAACTGTCCGTGACCGAATCCGGCAACTTGATTCTACATGGAACACGACTTGTTGTACCACATGAACTGCAACAACGCGCTATCGAGCTGGCACACGTTGGTCATCAAGGCATGGTCAAGACGAAGGCACTCATACGTGAGAAAGTGTGGTTCAGCGGTATAGACCATCAAGTAGAGGAAATAATTAATAGTTGCATGGCATGCCAGATAGCGACGCCCACCCAAACGCGGGAACCCCTAAAAATGTCGGCACTGCCTGAACGTCTATGGTCAGAGATCAGCACTGATTTCGGACAGGTACCTGGCATGGTTACGCATTTTATGGTTATCTCCGACGACTTCTCACGCTACGTTGTCATGGAACCAGTGTCCTCTCTCACAGCCAATGCTGTCATCCCTGTCCTTAACAAGATCATTGGAGAATTCGGTGTACCCGATGTGGTCAAGTCGGATAACGGACCCCCCTTCAACAGCAGCGCATTCTCTGATTACGCACGGCACAAAGGCTTCAAGCATCGTAAGATTACTCCCCTGGGGCCGCTTGCAAACGCTTAGAACGCTTTATGAAGACGGTAAAGAAGTCCATTAAAGCTGCCATAGCAGAAGGGAAAAGCTGGTACCAGGAACTGCACAGCTTTCTGCTTAACTATTGAGCAACTGCTCACAGCAGCACTGGCATACCTCCAGCTACGCTGATGTTCGGGAGGGCCATCAAAACAACCAGCATACGAGCACAACGTCCGTCAGAAGGGCAGCGAGTCCAAAGCAAGGATGAAGGTGTACGCGGATCGCAAGGCATACGTCAGAGAATCTCTTATAAAAATTGGTGAACCTGTGCTCATGAAGAGCGACGGAATGAGAAAGTCTGACCCCCCGTTTGATTCCATCCTCATCGCCAATGTAATGTTCTTATGATCGTTGATCATTGATATTAAACCATAATTGAAATCAGAAGATTGTAACGCATCATTTCATTGTAATCGTTCCCGCTGCTTTTCTGCTCTTTTATTTTCCTATTCCGGATGTCTGCTTGCGCATGCGTTACATTGCACAAATAGAGTGAGCATCGATACATTTAGTTCCGATACAAAACGTAAACAATAAGGTTGGACATCACAGTAATGATACATCATTATATAACAGTGTTTCTTCTATATAGGAGGCACTGCGGCGCACCGCCGTTGTCAAATTTAACAACGCCGTTGTGAAAATGTTCCTGTATTTACCCGCCGTTGTCAAAATAGTATCAATCTAAAAATAAATAGATCACCACATACTTCCGACTATATACATGGAAAATCGTAATGAAATTCACAGCAACGTTTATTTTTGCGTGCCGGCACACTCCTGTGTCATTCCCGATTGCAGTTTTTTCCTCACTTCCGGGAAAGTTTTGCTGTCGCTCCCTCATACCAGCGGTGCCTACCCCCAGATATACAGCTATAAGCATGCCCACGCGACTGTAACAATCAGCATTCGAAAAAAAAAAAAAATTACATAAACAGGCAAGACGGTTGTCATTTTGAATATGAAGTTTTATTTTCTATTGTAGTTTATTTCAAAAGTTATATCAGCCGAAAGTTGCTACCACGCCCGCTAGATCGCCCGCGCCATATTGTCTATTTGACCAGCCAGTGTTGCAATCGAGTCAAGGTAGCAACTTTCGGCTGATATAACTTTTGAAATAAAGTACGATAGGAAATAAAACTTCGTATTCAAAATGACAACCGTCTTGCCTGTTTATGTAAATATTTTAATAATTTTTAACGAAACAGTTTTAGCGTTAGAATGTATTAAAAACCCGACCGAGTATAACTTTGGGAGGTATGCAGGCCCTAGCTGCTGAGTATGGGCAAAAAACGGTGTCACATGAAATACTGCAGCGAGGAAGGAATGCGGCTGCTTATGTGCAACTCATTAAGATATGCCTACGCACGGGCTAGGACGGCTTGATGAATTAACCTCAGCAACGTTACGTACGCACTTCGTAGGATGCCTGCCTATGGACGGTAACTTACGCACCAATGATGAATCTGGGCCCTGGAACCAAACAGTGCCTTAGTATACCTCCGATCCGTACAGAAATCATTGGATGATTTCATTTCAACTTGGAACCATCATAGCTTAAGAACTAAACTTGCTTCTCCACTGCAGATGAACATATCCTTATAGTTTCAAGTAAATGTGTAACCTGTGGAGGACTCCAGCCCTTGTTCTGTCGGATGAGACAAGAAACCATGGTCCTTTGTACCTGAGTGTCTGCCTGGGCAAGTAAAATATCCCACACAGGGGGCAACCATGAACCTAGACTGGCGCCTCCTTGCAAAAACCCTGAACACTGACGAAAATTCTGGACGTTAGGCGTAAGGGCCTAACACAGACTGATTCACTACAACAGTTTTTAAAAGAATCAAATTTTATTTTACAAATTTAACCTATTGATATACAGGGTGTTTCATAAAAGGTTTTGAAAAGGACAATAACTTGATCATTTATTACTTTATGGATTACATTTTCGAGACACTACATACATGTACATACTACATATACAGGGTGTCAATAAAAAATAACAAATGAAATGGTCCATGGACCCTGTGCACACCGACCGGGTGTTTTATTGTGTGCTGTGATGGTATATAATATAGGCAATAATAAATGTATTTCTCAGCTAAGTTTCTTTCTGACAACACCAAATAATTCACCATGGCTGACCATTGGTTGCCGTGATTTTGTTATAAGACTTTGCTGATGATTTATTTTAGCGTTTTTTGACACCTCTAACAGTAATTTTCATTTAAATTTGTTTTTCGCGGCGATTTATTTTCGCGACTTCTGCTGAACGCAAAATTAAACCGCGCGCGAATATTTCCCGGTTTACAGTAAATTAAAACACCCTTAAAATCTCCCCAGTGTTCTCACTCTAAACAGGGGAAAATGTCCTTTACAAATCCTATATAAATCCTTTACAAATCCTATTATTATCGGATCCTTTACAAATCCTAGATAGACTCATATCATTTATAGGATTTGTAAAGGACATTTTTTCCTGTGTAATAAACAAGCAAGGAATGCATATAAACGATTGCTCCTGGCGTTGCACTCCAGGAGGATAAGAAACAGCAATCAGTAACATGAAACTACTGCAATCAGTTAGTTGTTTGCACAGATTTTACTCAAGAATACTGCCTCACTCTGGGGATGTACACAGCTCAAAATGATGTGACAAGATGCAACTACATGTAAGGCAGCAATTAGCACATTATTTGGGTTGTGTACGCAATTACATGTAGAGTGATTGATTTGACAATGCATGATAATGCTCAATGATACTAGGAACAAAATATCAGCCAATTTAAGGCCTTAAAAATCATTCTTTCCTAGCGAAAATAAAACGTTGTGAATATGGCTGCACAAGCCGTTCGCACAAATTTAAAGCTGCAACAATTTCACAGTTTACAGTACTGTAAAGTACCTAGCAAAGGCCCAGTATCTTGTAAAGGCCCACCCCCTACTTTAGGGCCACATTTTCAGGCCAAACCACATTTCCACTTTCAAAATCCATGAAAACTGCCTGAAATACTCAATTTGATAGCTGGGATCCAGAAAAACTCATATAAACCAAATAAAATGCTAAGTTTCAAAGTAAAGTGTCAAAATTCTGAAAATAACTTCACAACCTGGTCTTCCTTCCAATTTTCGTGCGCAGGGGGGATGGGCATCTACAAGGTACTTTACAGTATCTGCATATCCCACTGCCCACTTAATAGCTGTGCCCTGAATTCTCACGAGAAATCATTAAAAGATGAGTAGGAAACTGGTACTTCTAGCATGGCACCACATGTATGAGCTACGAAACGGCGCTCAAAGCCTGTCAGGTGTACAAAGTTGACTTCAATAGCTGGAACTGTTAGGGACCTGCTCCCTGTGCAAAACCTTAAAAAGTCGGCAACCAGCTAGGTTATCTGGCAAACTTCTTATGAATCTCTTCAAGTAACCGTCTACCGTCTGCTCTACGGTTTGCAAAAATGCAGCCTGGTTTTTGAAATCATCAAAAGATTTCAGTTTCTCAAGGAATGGGATCATCTGCTTCATATTGAATAGTGGATTTCTACGAGTTGTATTTCACCAATTCTGATGATACATTCCTTTAAACTGTCAGCTTGAGGAACTGTAGTCACCCTATACCTCGCCAATATATCTATGATATCATCCAGCATGTCTCCTTCCAGCTTTCCACAAGACATGGCGTCTAACAGACATTGGCGTTCAAAATTATATAAGAATTTTAAGAAACACTTGAACAAGAATTCATTGCTGATCTCGCCACCATACATTACTGACATCAATGAGACTTTGCTAAACCGCAGTGAAAAAAACCCAGTCTGCTCATATCCGATCAACAGAACCTTACCAAGAGCAGAAAAATCACCTTCCGACAACTGTGGAGATGCAACTGGAACACACTCCTCTTCTCCCTCAAAATGCTTCTGGAAATATTTTTCATTCACCATTTTATGACAAATTTATCCATAATATAACTGAAAACTATATGTCGTTTATAAGATATTACAATCCTTTTGCTTTTAAATTAATAAATAAGAAACACCCACGGTCTTTCAATTTTCTTCCCTTGGCTGAAAAGTCGTTTTGCGCAACTTTTCAGATCGTGCGCTTTGAGTGGCGCCACCATCGTTGTAATCAAACTGTGGTCGTTAGTTTTATAACATTTATTAAAAATATTTCTAATGGTGATTGAACCATGAAACTATTTATGTAGCGTAATTTTAACCTAAATTAAGTAAAAATAACCCAAGAACAGTGGTTCTTAACCTTTTTAGAGGATACAAACCATAAGGAAACCCACTGCTCACTCGCCGAACCCCTTCAAATTCGACAAAAACAAATCAACTTTAATCAATTTTAATTAATCCCAAATTAAAACATATTGCATCAACATTCAAGACTATATTTGGAAAGCGTGCAAAGAATGAACAAAAAATAGAAATTCTAGCAAATTCTAGCAAAATTCGGCCCTGGTCCGGGTTCTGTTGACCTGGGTTCTGAGGCACACTAGATTCCTGGGCTGGGTTCTGTGGCACACTAGATTCCTGGTCCGGGTTCTGTTGATCTGGGTTCTGAGGCACAATAAATTCCTGGTCCGGGTTCTGAGGCACACTAGATTCCAGGTCCGGGTTCTGTTGATCTAGGTTCTGAGTACCATCTGGCTGTTGGTCTGTGCTTGGAGGACCATCATGTTCAACAGGTTGTTCAGCATGAGGGCCTGCAGGTAGGTGTGCACCAACTGGCTGCTGAACTGGATGCTGGTGAGGATTGATAGGAATGGGCCTACTGTCACATCTGCCGCTGCAAACTGATGATCTTCAAATATATTCCGATCGGTGAGATATTCCGGTTTTTCGAAAGCTGTTTGCTGCAGTTAATGCAGTAGCTGACTTCAGATAGGCCTTGTTGAAGATGGCAGCTAACTGGTAAACAGTGACACACCTTCCTGGGTGGTTTCTGAGCCATGTTTCAATCTCCTGTGTGTAGTAAGTGGACAAGGGCTTCATGAATGCAACATCGAGTGGTTGTAATCTGTGTGAGCAGTGTGGAGGTAGACACAACAAGTTGACACCCATCTCCCTAGCTGTGTTTATGACATCGATACTCATGGTATGCGTGGAATGTCCATCGAGGATTAATAATACTTTATTATCATTAGAAGCTCCACTGACTTTTATAAAATGCTCAAACCAGTTGGTGAATATTGGAAGCTGCATCCAGCCACTGTTGTGGCATTCGGAAATAGAGCCCAACGGTGCCCCATCCATTAATTCAGGCTTCATTCTGACTCTGGGCCACACAAACATTGGGGGAACAAATGAGCCCGTAGCAGACATGCAAATTTCAACCGTCACTAATGTGCCACGCTCTGCTGAGGTGATACTGCCTACTTGACGACGACCTTTGAGTGCAAGAATTTTCGAAGGTTTTGTCTGAACAGTTGTCATTCACGTTTCATCAACATTAAAAATATTGATTGGTGAAAAACCATGTTCCGCCATTAGATACTCAAGCATGTCAAAGAATTTGTTCACAGCAGTTAACCTCTAGCACGACCTTAAAGTCATGAGAGAATAAAACTATGCTCAATATGTTTCCCTTAAAATGTCTTTTAATATAAATGAAATAATACTGAATTACAGCACTAACCCTTTAAATACGGGACTCAAAATTATTTTAAGACAAACGAAAAAAATTCTGAATTAATCTCAAAATTAATCGCATTTATTATAATATATTAAACGTCATAGAAAAGTCATGGAAAAAAACGATAATGGAAAATTGAACATTTATAATGATATATAGAATATCAAAGAATATGATATTTTGTCCTGTCTTCTAAATGACCGTGCAGGTGGCAGGTGGCCCTCGACGTCATGAAATGCTAGGTACAAGCAGTTCTGGGATTTATTCGTAACCTGTGCAATGAGTTACTGCTCTGCAGTAGGAATCGAGGTCCCGTTCTCCCTCATCATATTGGCCTTTTTGTCGCAGAAGCCTGGCCTCCAGTTGTCGCCACTTCCTTCTCCTTGGTGCTGGTGTGTCTCCTTGATCGGCAGCATCGATGGATGTCTCTACAGATGCCTGATTGTCCTTCAAATATCTGATGAAAACCCACAGTGTCGTTAAGCTGCTTATGATAAACTGTAATGAGAACACGTGTGGACCTATCATATCATATACAGTCCTGTGCTTTTTAGGAAATGTGGCACATAGTGAATGACCGAAAGCCGCCCCCCCCCTTGATAACTCCCGCGCTCCTGCCTAGCACTCATCCATTCTCCATTTCACTGACGATACATACAAGCCAGGCACAAGCGCAACCAGTGAGGGCCACCAGGCGTGTTGTACGTTAACCTGAATTAGAAGGAACCCGTTTTACAGGCAAAGTAGCTAATTTTCTACTTCACTTTCAACGTTTGTGTTCGTACGTTAGATCCATGTTGTGAAGCATACGCAGTTCCCACCCCCCCCCCCCCCCCCCCACCTTGCTGGTCGGAAGTTCCGTTGACATACGTGTTCATTACGTAAGCAAAGAAAGGCCATTAGATGCCGGAGCATCTGTTGATGAGGTTATTTGGTTCTCCTCCGCTGCACGTAAATGATTAAAATTCATTTGGACCAATGGGCAAATGCGAGGTAGTCGATTGGCCATCACTTTACACAGACAATTTTCTTAAGATTTCTGTCCAGCGTTATGGCCCGCCAGGCCAAGTTCCTGAATTCAAACCCACAGGCTTACTGCGTGAAGCTTCGGAAATAACATCCCTTGACTTGGCATTGAGGAAGCTCTGTTTCCACAGCAGAAATAAGTGAGCCGTGCTCTCAAATGCACAGATGACCCCCCATCCATGGCTCCATCTGGAGCGCACATGGCGCGAAATTGCTGCCAAAAACCTGATCGGTATGCCGATTCCCCTATTTTCCATCAACCACGACTACCAAAGTACCACCCAGTCATTGGTACTGCACAAAACTGCTACAAAAAACTGGTTATATGGAGCAGGGCAGATCTGAAAGTTCCACCCTATAGAACCTCACTGCACCATCCTAAGCGGCTCTAGGTTTGCATCAGTTGGCAAAAGTCGAGATGCCCCAGCACTTACCTGCATGAGCAAAAGCGATCATTGCAGCCATGTTTCCTGCCCAGCCCCAGCTATATTGCACATCTTCGACTGCAGCAGGCGAATTTCTGGCATTTGGCGCTCACCTTGGTTATATTTACAATTGTTCCGTAAGAAATAAAACTTGTCAATCGGGGGAGCGCGCGTCTCCACCACCCGTGTGCATGTTGTCTGTGTATCATCGCCAACGTTCGGTCATACACACACTTGACTGGAACGAGCAGGAGTTGTCCCAAGTACTCTGCCCGCATTGTTTCCCTCAATGCCAGCGCGATCAATACCATATTTGTCTATCAGTCTCAACTAGGCGGTCCTCATGCGACAGTACCGCGAATTTCGTTCGGAATCTTTAAGCTCTTCAATGATTGAACACAGTGCGTTGCATTCTTTTCTTCAGCATCGCCAGTGAAAGTTACCTTCATTGCCTTCGATGCCTGCGGATAGCGGCGTATCCATTAATTGCAAATGACCTGAACGCGCCACGATTAACCTGCCACAAGCCTTACATCCATGGCTACTTCTGAGAACTGCATCTCCAAATTGCTCAATTGTCTATTCTATTTCAGCTTCAGTTTTCAGTTTTCTTTCAGTTTTCTTTGTCAGTTTTTTAGTCAGAATGGCTATTCTTTTGGAAGATGTATGTCTCCTGGAATTAGTTAACGCATTGTCTGGCTTGCCTTGATACAAGTGTATAACATCACGTTTATGTACATGTTATCACTGACCAGAGCCCACCCTGATTATCATCTGCACGCTTTCTATATACCGCTTATACCATAAGATATAGATTATACAACACATATATGTGTTGTATATATCTATGCTTATACCATGCCCGAATTTTGGGGATGGGTGTGTCCCTCCGCTTAATGCAAAATTGTGAACTGAACTGACAGATTTTTTTGTTCTTTAAAAAAATTAACCTAAAAAAACATTGTTTAATTTTTTGTTTGTTGACGTAACAGCTAGGCCTATCCTGAATAACGCTATGCGTTATCTTACATAAAACAATGTATAAAAGTAGTTTTGGAGTCGTTTTATGACACAGAATCGATTACCTTTTATAATTTTTAGTTGATGGCGTCAAAATGTCTCGCCCCCCCCCCCCCCCCACTGGATGGCTTTTTTGACCCAGTCAGCAGGGTGGGCCATATTGCCCCATGTGAGATATTGAAGAATGAAGTGCACCCCTGTCTGAACATGCAATGAGTGATTGGCACCCAATATTCTATTAGATTTGTGAGTTCTTGTTAACTACATCAACACCATAGTTATAACTAAAATGTTTTACATTCTATACAGAAGAACATCACCTATTTATACTAAGTATCTGCCTCATAGCGGCATTGCGTGTTACATTCACCTGATGTCATGGATTTACACCAGAGTTTCATTTTTGCAGGGATCTCTCGACAACACACTATAACTTTATGATAGCATTGATGTCCACAATAACAGGCAAAAATAATGTAAATTGTAACAATAGTGGTATCTTGCATATTATTCGATAAAATATAACCATAAATATAGTACATATAGCTTCGCATACTAACGACATCTGGTTGTAGGGTGACGATTGTCTCGCAGTATTTGCGGCATGTCTGGTGACAGGATGATTGGCATCGCTAGTATTCAGGACCGCTGGTTGTGGCGGGACGATTGGCCTCACAGTATTTGGACCCGCCTGGTTGTGCGGTAACCATCTGGCTCGCAGTATTTGGACCGCCGTGTGTGGTGACGATTGCCCTCGCCAGTATTTGGACCGCCTGGTTCGTGGTGACAATTGGCCGCCAGTATTTGCGACCGTCTGCGTTGACAGGCATGATTGGCAGCGCATAGATTGGACCGCCTGGTTGTGGTGACGACGGGCACGCAGTATTTGGACCGTCTGGTTGACAGGATGATTGGATCGCAGTAATTGGACCGCCTGGTTGTGGTGCCGACGGGCACGCAGTATTTGGACCGTATGGTTGACAGGATGATTGGATCACAGTATTTGGACCGCTTGGTTGTGGTGAGAATTGGCTCGCAGTATCTGAAATGCCTGGTTGTGTTGACGATTGGCTCGCAGTATTTGGACCGTCGGGTTGACAGGATGATTGGCTCGCAGTATTCGCACTGTCTGGTTGGCATGGCGATTGGATAGAATCATCAAGTAAATTAACCAGAGAGCCAGCAATATCATTATCTAGCAGGTTCAATAATTATACCACCAACTTTTGCAATGACTGAAAGATTGAAGGACTGGTCACCAATCCCTGTGTTGTCACGACTGATATATATAAGCAAGTTGTCTAGTGACAGGTTGACCGACAGGTTGTCTGGACTGGTTGGCAAGTTGTCAGAACTGATTGGCAGGATGTCATGAATGTGTGGTATGTTGGCGGGACTGATTGGCAGGATCGGAACGAAGTGGTTGGGATTCCAGTGTTCACTGGGCATTTTCATTCGGGTTGACGTCCACATAACTTTCACGGTAGTTCCGACATTTTCCTCATGAGCAGGGATGATCACACGGTTCAGCTACATATTTGGGGCAGGGTAGCGCAGAGAAGGATAGATGGAATGAATCCTGCATTTCAAAACTGCTCATCGCCATCAGATGCTATATCCCCAGATACGAATTTTGCTGGGTCACGACCATGGCTTCTTTCTCGAATATGTTTCTACAGACAGATGGTGGGACAATCTCTTTGTTGTGGAAATCCGAGAACATCGTGTACGTTTTGCTGAGATTAGCCACTTCTTGTTCTGGAAAGTTCATACCTCTGTTTAAGAAGTTGTTGTCTGTATAATCGGAATTGGTGGCCATCTCGACTGCAATCCGTGTCCTAATTTCGGCATGTGCATGTTCATGACCAAATGCTAATACGCTTCCAGATCTGACCATACAGTTTCCATTTCCAATAATGACTGCTGGTAGCTGTCCAACACATTGATCATGGACATGTTGCGGAATCAGGGCCAGTGCTACCGTCTCAGCAGTAAGTTTGTTGTCAAGCATATAAACCTGCTTTTTGACCGTAATGGGTTACATCGAATCAAATTCCGCTTTCAGGTGACGACACTTCATGTGTAACTCATCATAATCCCTTGCAGTAATGATGTCTCGCAATACATGTGCAAAATACTCTCTCCGGGTTTCATCTTGTTCTGTTATATTGTCAGTACTCCCTCCTTGTTTAGGGACTATTTTGTCTCTTTGAATCCCCTGGGGGTCTTGTCTCGTTGAATCCCCTGGGGGTCTTGTCTCTTTGAATCCCCTGGGGGTCTTGTCTCGTTGAATCCCCTGGGGGTCTTGTCTCTTTGAATCCCCTGTATGGAGCAGGGCAGGATCTGAAAGTTCCATCCATATAGACCTCACTGCACCTCCTAAGGGCTCTTAGGTTTGCATCAGTTGCAAAAGTCGAGATGCCCCAGTCACTATCCTGATGGAGCAAAAAGCGATCATGCAGCCATGTTTCTGCCCAAGGCCCAGCTATATTGACATCTTCGACTGCAGCAGGGATTTCTGGCATTTGGCTCACCTTGGTTCTATTTAGAATTGTTCGGAAGGAAATAAAACTGTCAATCGGGGGAGGTCGGTCTCCACCACCCTGTGCATGTTGTCTGTGTACATCGCCAACCGTGGCATCATACACACACTTTACTGGACGAGCAGGGTTGTCCAATACTGCTGCCCGCATTGTTTCCCTCAATGCAGCTCGATCAACCATATTGTCATCAGTCTCATAGGCGTGTTCCTCATGGAACAGTACGCGAATTTCGTTCGGATCTTTAAGGTCTTCAATGTTGAACACGTGCGTTGCATTCTTTTCTTCAGCATCGCCAGTGAATTCTTTCATTTGCCTTCGATGCCTGCGGTAGCGGTATCCATTAATTGCAATGACCTGACCGCCACGATTACCTGCCACAAGCCTTACATCCATGGCTACTTCTGAACTGCATATCCAAATGCTCAATTGTCTATTCTTTTCAGCTTCAGTTTTCAGTTTTCTTTTCAGTTTTCTTTTCAGTTTTTAGTCAGAATGCGTATTCTTTTTGGGAAGATGTATTTCCTGGAATTAGCTAGACGCATTGTCTGGCTTGCTTGATACAATGTATAACATCACGTTTATGTACATGTATCACTGACCAGAGCCCACCCTGATTATCATCTGCCACGCTTTCTTATACGCTTATACCATAGATATAATTATACAACACATATATGTGTTGTATATATCTATGCTTATACCATGCGAATTTTGGATGGTGTGTCCCCCGCTTAATGCAAAATTGTGAACTGAACTGACAGTTTTTTATTTAAAAATTAACTAAAAAAACATTTTAATTTTTTGTTTGTTGACGTAACAGCCTAGGCCTAATCCTGATAACGTATGCGTTATCTTACTAAAACAATGTATAAATTAGTTTTGGAGTCGTTATGACACAGAATCGATTACCTTTTATAATTTTTAGTTGATGGGTCAAAATGTCCAGGATGGCTTTTTTGACCCATCAAAGGGTGGCCATATTGCCCCATGTAGATATTGAAGAATGAATGCACCCCTGTCTGAAAATGAATGAGTGTTGGCACCCAATATTCTATTATATTGTGACGTAACTACATCAACACCATAGTTATAACTAAAATGTTTTACATTCTATACAGAATGAACATCACCTATTTATACTAAGTATCTGCAATAGGGCTTGCGGTTACATTCACCTGATGTCATGGATTTACACCAAGTTACATTGCAGATCTCTCGACAACACTATAATTATGAGAGCATGATGTCCACAATAACAGGCAAAAATATGTAAATTGTAAATAGTGTATCTTGCATTATTATTTCATAAATATAACCATAAATATATACCATATTAGCTCGCAGTATACGGACCATCTGGTTGTGGTGACGATTGGCTCGCAGTATTTGGGCTGTCTGGTTGACAGGATGATTGGATCGCAGTATTCAGACCGCCTGGTTGTGGGGACGATTGGCTCACAGTATTTGGACCGCCTGGTTGTGGTAACGATTGGCTCGCAGTATTTGGACCGCCTGGTTGTGGTGACGATTGCCTCGCAGTATTTGGACCGCCTGGTTGTGGTGACAATTGGCTCGCAGTATTTGGACCGTCTGGTTGACAGGATGATTGGATCGCAGTAATTGGACCGCCTGGTTGTGGTGACGACGGGCACGCAGTATTTGGACCGTTGGTTGACAGGATATGATTGATCGCGAGCTAAATCTGGACGCAGCCTGGTTGTTGGTGCCGACGGGCACGCAGTATTTGGAGCCGTATGGTTGACAGGCATGATTGGATCACGCAGTCATTTGGACGCTTTGGTTGTGGTGAGAATTGCTCGCAGTATCTGAAATGCCTGGTTGTTGTTACACGATTGGCTCGGGCAGTATTTGGACAGTGGGTGACAAAGGCATGACTTGGGCTCGCAGTATTGTCGGCACTGGTGGTTGGCATGACCGATTGGATAAGAATCATCATGTAAAATTAACAGAGAGCAAGCAATATCATTACTCCTAGCTAGGTTCAATAATTATCCACCACAACTTTTGCAATGACCTGAAGATGAAGACGGTCACCAATCCTGTGTTGTCACGATGATAATATAAGAAGCTTGTCTAGTGACAGGTTGTACCACAGGTTGTTCTGACTGTTGCAAAGTTTGTCGAACTGATTGGCAGGAATAGTCAATGAATGTCGTGTATGTTGGCGGGACTGAATTGACAGGATCGGACGAAGTGGTTGGGATTCCAGTGTTGCACTGTTGCATTTCATTTCGGTTTGACGATCCACTAACTTTCAGCGGTGTTCCGACATTTTCCTCATGAGGCAGATGATCACCAGTTCAGCTACATATTTTGGGGCAGGGTAGCGCAGAGACAGGATAGATGGAAATCCTGCGATTTTCAAAACTGTATCTCATCGCCATCAGATGCTATTCGCCATGATACGAGATTTGGCTGGTTCACAGACATGCTTTCTTCTTCAATATGTTCTACACAGATGGTGACAATCTCTTTGTTGTGGCAAATCGAGACATCGTGTACGTTTGCTGAGATTAGCCACTTCGTTTGTTCTGGAAAGTTCATACCTCTGCTTTAAGCAAGTGTTGGTCTTGTATATCCGGCATGTGGTGCCATCTGACTGCCAATCCGTGTCCTAATTCGGCTGTGCATGTTCATGACACACATGGCTAATACCGCTTTCCAGATCTACCATACAGTTTCCATCTCTCCAATAATGGATCTGGTATGCTGTCCAACACATTGGATCATGGACATGTGCGGAATCAGGCCATGTACGTTCTCAGCAGTAACTTTGTTGTCAAGCATATAACCTGCGTTTTGACGTAATGGTTACATCGAATCCAAATGTCCCGCTTTCAGGCACACTTATGTGTAATCATCATTAATCCCTTAGCAGTAATGATGTCCTGCAATACATGTGGGCAATAACTCGCTCTCGCTTTCATCTTGTTCTGTCTATATCTGTAACCGTACTCCTCCTGTTTAGGACTCATTTTGTCTCTTTCGAATCCCTGGGTTCTTGTCTCGTGAATCCCCTTTGGGTCTTGTCTCTTTGAATCCCTGGGGTCTTGTCTCGTTGAATCCCCTGGGGGTCTTGTCTCTTTGAATCCCCTGGGGGTCTTGTCTCTTTGAATCCCCTGGGGGGTCTTGTCTCTTTGAATCCTCTAGGGGTCTTGTTTCTTTCAAGCCTCTGGGGGGTCTTGTCTCTTTGAATCCTCTAGGGGTCTTGTTTCTTTCAATCCTCTGGGAGTTCTTGTCTCTGAATTCCCCGCGGGGTCTTGTCTCTGAATCCTCTGGGGGGGGGGCTTGTCTCATTGAATCCTCTGAGCGTCTTGTCTCTTTGAATCCTCTGGGGGGTCTTGTCTCTTTGAATCCTCTGGGGGGTCTTGTCTTTTTGAATCGTCTGGAGGGTCTTGTCTTCATCAGCAGGATTTGTAGATTTCAGAAGAATTTGATTCTGTGTCTTAAAATCATTAACATATTTTCTGTTGGTACAAGACTCGCTGTCTCCCGCTGTGCAGTTTGAACAGAAACAAGAAAGATTTCTGGGCTTTAAAGGCATACTAGGCCCATTGATTATGCAATGCTGACGAATGCTAGAGTAACTGGCACCTTGTGTAGTTAATAAGTACATAACCTTATAGCCAAACGTGTATTAGTTTGTCCAATATCACTGCTGGTTACATTAGAAACAAGACTTGAGCTTGGGATTCGAACGTTTGCTTTGTCATATTCTGGAGAGGCTCGAACGTAAGTGTGTAAGCAGTTAACAGGGTGGGTAGGTTCAGTAGATAACGATCGCGGAGTATTGAAGCGGAAAGGGGAAATGTCTGAGTGCACTCACCCGTCCGTGCCGGATCAGCATGTCGGAGTTCGTAGTTTCTAAGCACTCGCTGCTGTTGCCATGGTCGTTGTCTTCTTTCGTTCGTGCGTCGTCCATTGGTCGTTTGTTGCCTCGGCACGTGTATCGTCTGGTGGTAGATCTATCATTGTTGCAATAACCACAAGTTTTTATGGTCAGCGGCACTAAATGTAGTGTCGAATAAATTGAAGTAGGTTATAATGCGAACGGTCACAGGAAAATGTTGGTTTATTTAGCACAGCACTCTGTCGTCATAACCGGCCACGTTTTTTCTCCGCGTCCCTTTTTATATCTCTGGGCGTGCCATTCTTGTTGGGCATGTCCCTTCTCGCTTCCCTGGCCACTTTGGCCATCTGCCCTACTGGTTCGGCGTCGGACATTAGTATGACGAGTGACCACCTGTCTATCTTACGTCGGTTTGGCCTGTGTCCAAACCCAACCCTTTGACCTCAGGCTGGCTGCCACAATGTCCCTGGTTGCTTTATTCTGCATGCGTTGCTTTGTGAAAGTGGCTAATTATCTTGGCCCGCATTACTGCGTGCTCGCTAATATCTAACGCCTTCCATGGCCCTCTAAAACTATTTGCGACATCTGCGGCAATCTGCGGCAAAAGTTAACAATCTTCCTAGCGTTGTAGTGTTAATTATTCAATGTGCCGTTAGCCGCTAATATAATCATCGTCTCTAACTAATTTCTCTACCAAGCGTGCCACTGTTTCTTGTGCTCTATGTTCCTGCATTTCGCTATTAATTTTTCCTCGCGTGATTTCTGCTTCATTACACATTCTTGCTATCTGCAAAGGTTACAAATTACAGATTTAGGCAATTGATAACATCAATATCTTTCCCTACACGACTACGACAATACCAGTCGCCTAAATACTTTAGAATTGAATCACTGAAAAATAAAAAAGAATCGGACACAGTGGACTTAAAACAAATCACAGAGTTAATTAAAAAAACCACAAAAACGTCAGAATGAACCGGACACACACAAATAAACAAAAACACAGTCCACGATTCCATGCTTAATAACGTTAAATTATTCGTCACAAATGCTACTTAGGAAAGAATAATTTCTGACTGCATGATGGACGCCATTTTATTTTGTAAACAGCGGTCACGTGATCGAAATCCCCACATATGATTGGTCAATAAACGGTACTAGGTTTTTCCCGTAGTATGTCATCACGTTGGATCACTTGCTAGGTTATTCCAAGAGTAACAGCGGCAAAATAGAGCAGCCTTTTTTGTTCTATGTACTGCACAGAGGTATGGAAAAACCTAGTAAGTAGAAAAAAATTACAAAGTTGATTTTCGCTAAAACGCGACTTACTAGGTTTTTCCTAAGTACGGCAGACCTGTATGATGTATAATCGCAGAATTGAGTGTTATTGCAGTAAATGAGCTTGTCAGCTGTCCGTGTCACTGCGCAGATCTTCTTTCTCTCCTTGCCGCCGTGCTTCACGCCGAACGACGAGGCCACCTCCAATTCCTGTCCAAGCTGTATTTGCTGCGGAGCCGTGTAAGCTGGTCATCCCCAAGGGGTGTGTATTTAGAACTCCGGATGTTAGAGTGGATAGCAAAGTTAGAGTGAATGGTTTGGCCACCAATGTTGAATGCTGCAGTTCCAGTGTAAGCAACAAGTAGCACAGTCACGTCATCAGCAGTGTTTGTCAGAGGAGACAGCAGACGGTTAGCTTCATACTGGAAACCTTTGATGACATGGGATTTTCCAGTGCCTGCTACACCAGTGACAAAAACCTGAAATGGTTTGACAGTCTTTCCAGTCACTTTGTCCACACACCACTGACGCAGATGTACAAACAGTTCTCGTTCTGTTTTGTTCATTGTTTGAAGGATGTTTAGTGCTTGTGGAGATGAGATCCGTTGTCTGGTTGTTTCAAGGAATGTTGGTCGACCAGAAGACGATGTACTTGGCAGAGCTGCTTCCAGATCTGGGAGCTGAGGAACTTCTTCATGACTGAATTCATCATCGTGCTGTGGCTCTGTGTCACCTCTCTCTGCCTCGGCGCCAGGAGCAATCTATGCCCAGCCATCTCATAGGCGGTCACCCTGCTGCACAGCAGACCAGGCCTCATCTATTTCCTCAGTACAGTGTTCATGCCTGTCCATGTTCTGAACCACCAGATCACAGATTTTGGTCACAGCTCCATTGAATTTGATATAATGACTCATGAACTCCTCATATGTCTCATCATCACCCTTCATCTGCTTGCCATGATGTGGCATGTATATCCTCAGTAGTGTACAGAAGTGGCGTTCACTGTCTTTTGTTTTGGAAAGTTAGGTAGCGTATCACTGCAGGTGTCTTCCGTTTAGCGACAGCACCATGTTTTCCTGCAACATGATCACAGTGCTGCTGTCAGTGTCATGCTCTGTGTCACTCTGGTCGTCTACGTCTCTGCAACCTGTCACGTACAAGTCTGTATTGTGCTAGACACATCTTGGTGAACTGAGCTTGGCTCGGTCGTGCCCAGTACCGGTCCAGGATGGACTTTTGGAAGACATCTGTGGTATCTTGGCCCTTCTGCTTTGCTATGTTCCTCAGAACACTCAGCGGCAGAGTCATTCTTGTGGATTGTTTATCTGCTGGGACCCAAATGATCTCTGCTGCAAGCTTTCAGTTTCATCCCTGTCCCCCTCCAGATGGCCTCCATGATGCTGACCTCACGATGTGTGACATAGACCTGCCCGATGGTACAAAGCTCCTTGACATCCTCGTTCCCTTCTCTGGCATCTTTCTGCGTAGCCTTCAGCAGTGCACCCTCTTCGCTCTCCTTCTTACTGATATAGGACAGAATATAAGCAATGCAGCTATATGCATTCACCACAAACTGCAAGTCAATGTTGGCATTCCACCCATGCAATAAGTGCTTGTTGTATTGGTTGGTCCAGCATTCTTTTGGTTGTCTCTTCAATACAACTGAACCCTTTGTTGCCAAAAACGGTCCCAATACAACCAGTACTACACTGTATTCTGGTAAAAGATAGTATTTGCTGCGAGTCGAAATGTGAATGTATACATGACGTAGAGTTACAATTATCGCCTTAGCCTGTTTCACCACTGCCTCCAATTTCATTCCAGCGCTATGAAGGACTTCTCCGGTCATCACTGCAGATTTCCAGAAAAGATTTAGGCCATTGATAAATCAACAGCTTCATCCACTCGGAATTGTCGTTTGTGTGTTGAAATGGTTGAACTAGGCACGGCCGTGTTATTGTTTTTCTTTCACGTCCTGTTTCACAACTAGTGGCACGAACAGACTTCAAATCGTACTAGGATAACCTAGCATGAGCTGCTTGTGACATCTACCAGTCAGTATACTAATCACCTTTATTGTGTCTTGAGAACAATCTATTTATAAACCAACGTCCCCAATACTTGGCAACAGTCGGCTACGGCTAGACGTTATGTGCCGCCAATGAGTTAATATTGCTCTTCTCCAAACTCAATCATTAGTTTTAAGCCATCATGGTTTTTGTATATCGCCAATATGTCAGACGATACTATGAGTCTAACTGCCTCTCGTAAGCTGCCCTCTATGACACAATTAATCATAGAGATGTGACCTAGTAATATAAAATTAATTGGGTGTGGAATAAAAGGCAACGCTATCTGCTTGGGTGAGGGCATGCCAGACGCAGTGCACGCGTATCCTGCAGCCATTCTACAAACCAGGAATGACTGTGGGAACCCTAACCCATTCCAGATAAAGCTACCCAACTCTACAGACTACTTCTCTAAACGTTTCACATTTAATTGCATGTGGCCCATGTTAATATTTTGACATGTTTCTTGGCAAATGCCAACCGTCATACTAGTAGTTATTGTGTTGATACACACTTCAAATCTGATCATTGTAGATTTGTCACTACAAATGAAATGAAGCGCATGTTGTATCGTATGGTCAAGTGTGGTGCTTGATGGTGCCGCTCCAAACGTATGATGTGAGCGTTAGAGTTCTAAGCCTCGAGTTGATTAATGTTCTTTTGTTGTGTTGTTCGTAACACGTCGGTTCGTTTCGTGCTAGCTGAACAGCTACTTGGAGAGTCAGTGCAAAGAGCAAAAACATTCAGAATCCTGGCGTATCAACATGGACTCCTGGCATCTCCGCCCTATTATTATGTTCGTCATTCCGTGAGCCGTTGAGCATCTCCTGAGGAGGAAGTCGTATTTCCGTAATCCTGCTTGAGGTGACGGCTCTTGGACTCCAAATAGCTATTGGCGTCTGTGTTGCTTATTAAAATCTGCCTTGTTCGGCTCATTTCGGGGGCAATAAATTCATTGCACAGAACAAATGACACCTCAACAGTTCTGATAGAAGTGCTAAAATAAACATTTAGCAGAAAAGAATGAACGAACTAGCAACTTGGCAATTGAGCAATAGCTTATTTACCATAAATGGCGCTAGCTTTTCTTCAATTGAATTCTTTGTTTAGAATGCCCCAAAACTAATAAGCGGGATTTATGTTCATTAACGGTTCTCATTCTGCCGCTTCCACTCGGTGTACGAAATGCGTGTGCGACAACCGAAAAGTCATTTATCAATCAGCAACCTTAAATGACAATCAATTAGTACTAGTTACCCTTCTCTGGCAATGATGGGCACCTACCAATATGTTTTGAGGCCAATGGTTAACTGGGCCTTTCCCCAGGTCTAAACGCGATGCGACACAATTTAATTTTCGTGGCAGATCCTACCCATATCCGCAGCAGGTTTTCAAGGTCAACAGCCTGTAGTTCATAGAACAATGTACGTAAGGCAAATGGGGAAGTGAGATGCATAAGTTGGGGAAAACGAGTGGCTGTAAGGGCTGGGCCTGTCGGGCTGGTGTGGAACCGCACCCTGATTCGGCAAGACAGCAAAGTGCTACTCTGACCCACCCAACAGTTGCCGTCCATTGCCTGAGATTGAACATGATGAGTCAGATAGACGTGCAGCTTTTCTCTTGGTTACAGCTGTCAGCAGGCACCAAGGCAACTTTGTAAAATAAAGGAAAACTCATAACAAATTAGTACATCAACATCGTCTTGCTTTTAATGTACAAAACAATATGCCCCCATGTAAGCTTACACCGTAACACCGACCCTTGTACCCCCTCTGCTAATGGAAGTACAGTAACAATAAATTTTATATGCCCGCTATCAGGAGTGAATAATTATCCGATGCTGTTATTGTTCCCTCCTGCGACTATCGGTTTTAAGCTCATCATTGCAACTACAGCACGCACGCGCACGGGTTATGTTGATTCGAATAAAAACGAAACTAGGGCAGTAGATTAAAGGGCACCGACGGCAATTACACAAAAGTGGAAGGCAGGTGACTGCCGTCGGTCGAGTTGGATTTTCAGGGGCAGTACGGCAACTGATAGGGGCACCGACGGCAATTGCCGTCGGTGCCGTCGGTTAATTCGAGCCCTGGTGGAGAAGTACTAAATCCACACTCCCTGTGGACAAGTCTGTACAACCTGCAAGTACAGAAAGAAAAAAAATCAGTTAGGCAAAACCATGATAGAACACTAATAAGTACATTAGGACAAATACTAGTTTACATAGAAGATCTGTAAAAAAAAGGTTTTAACAAATGCTGGAGAATGTCTGCAGGGTGCTTTGAATCAATGTAGTTGTTAAAATTACTAGTTGGTATTTCACGGTAGAGATTCAATTGTCGAGAATCAAATCAAGAAGTACTGAATTGAAAGGAATATATCAAATCTTGCCAAAACATTACACAGAACACACACACGAAATTTGATTTTGTTTAAATACCAAGTTCCTCGCACATTTTTATGAGTTCACATGATTCTAAAGTCAAACATAAAAAGGAATAATAGGCTGTCTTCACACATCTATTATTTAGAGGTTAAAATTTAAACTCAAATTTTATCAATTATCATTTTTTATATTCCTATTTATAACATTTTTCATGAAATAAAGATTACCAGAATCAATCCTGTCCCTTTTAAGAACAATAAACAATAAATGTCAACAAAATTCAACACGTTCAGAACAAGAAAAACTATAAATGTCAATGTAACTAAAACTTACTACAGCAGGCAGTGACTTGCTACCATTCATCATTGACACATGCGTACCAACAGTGATCATGGCTATGACTGGTGTCGAGGCTGGCGTGGCTATGGCTGGTGTCGAGGCTGGCGTGGCTATGGCTGGTGTCTAGGCTGGCGTGGCTATGACTGGTGTCGAGGCTGGCATGGCTATGGCTGGTGTCGAGGATGGCATGGCTATGGCTGGTGTCGAGGC